>NC_045138.2:35712819-36012819 GCF_008831285.2 Nymphaea colorata
TAGTCGTTCCTCTGGGTCAATACGTAGAGATTACTGAAAGGCGCATAGCTGATTTGCGTCTCTCTTGCGAATCATGACCTATGAACTTTTGTCTAGTCGTGGCCTGAAAGCCTTCTGAACTCGAGCAAGTAAGTCCGAGGGGTGTTCTACACCTGGTACCCTAAGGCCAACTGGTCTGGGAGCTGCCGGCCCAAAGCTCGCTACACGGGTTCAGTAGAAAGCCCAATAGGCACGATATTGCACAAGACAAAACTACACAACCACCAAAATGGTGGAGCTTCGTAGTAGCCTTGGGGTGGTGAGGTATTTCCTCAAAGGTGAAGGGTGGCTCAGTTAGAAAAGAAAAAGAAAAAGAAAGAGCAAAATCAAAAGAAAATCTAAAATCAAAGCAGAAAGAAAAAAAAAAAGTGCCTGCAAGAATGAAAGACATGAAGGCCGAACTCTGAAGTATTGAATGAAAAATCTTTTTCAGATGGATGATTCTAGGCTAATATTTGTTCCTCTTCTATGACTTTCTATGAAATTGAGGACGATTCCTCTATGCTCATGTTTTGGAAATGGAAAGAAATCCCTTGAAGAGACTGGACAACATTGGTGCGAGATGAATCCAGACACTTAATGAATACTTCTGGTAAATGAAGGCCATATCTCCTGCACACTACGAGCACTCAAAGCCTATAGGGCAAAGAATTGAAAATTTTTTGAGCTATTTTAAAGACAAATCTTTGCAAAGGAAAACTTGACATCTTTTGCTACATTTGTGGCTCCTGGTTATTGGAGAAATCTAGTTCCCTTAGGACTTGATGGATGCAGCCCTTTCATTTCCTTCTATGCTAGTCCATTCACAGAATGGATGAAACATCTCAAAATTAGTCTACTCATGCTAAGTGTGATGTCTTCCCCCGCTGTTCCCTAGATTTACCTCTTGCGCTTTCCCTCTAAATTTGATCTCCAACTCTATTTTCAGCTAAGCTTCAACTTCTTCCCTCCTGCTGTATGTTGGAATCCCAGCCATGGAGTTGTCCCTTAGGTCCTGTTTTTAGTGTCGCCCATCTTTAACCCTAATTTTACTAGTTGTTTTCTAAACTAGGTTAACTCATGTTTAATCTTATTTAAAATCTAGCCTCGGCCTTTGTTTTCAAATTTCATGCGTCATGTAGATCTGGCCATCTAGGCTCCACGCATGCATGGATCCAATAATGTAAAGGTTTTTAAAGTATATTTTACATATTCTTAAAACACTAAGGTGGGTTTGTGGTACTTGCCAGGTCTTGTGATCTATTTTGTTATATAAGGTTAATAACTACATATGGTGTTGTTTGATGAATTTGTGGAGATTGATGAATTTGTTTAAGTGCTACTTGAGCATTTAGTGAAACAGCAGAGCACTCGCTGTCTTTTTTGTGCATGTACTTTGCAAAAATATACTTCTCAGTCTTATGAAGCAACAAGGCCCAAGTATCATGTACAACTAAAGCTGTTATGCACATTTAGTTGCTTTTCAACTCGCATCGGTTACTTCTTTCATTTTGTTTTCAGGATTGTTTTTCCTGCATGAAGTTTCATCAAATCTTGGAATATCAATTATTTATTCTTCAAGATAGCGGAAATGTAGCATGAAGTCCTTGAGTTGGTTGGAATTTTTCTAAACATGGTTGTTGTATTTCATCCGTTGATTGTTCATAATAGCAGTTATGAGTCACGTGTTTCCTCATTTTTTACTTTTAACATCTAAAAGTGGTGAGATCTTTTTTGCAAATGCCACAGGGTATCATAAGTCATCATCGTTCTTCAGTTTCGTTTTTAATTTGTCTCTATTTTCCTTAAGATCGAATGGCACTACTCTATTTTATTGTCTTAATTTTCACTCTCATTGCATGGCCTTGTGAGGTGCCTGCTTTAAGTGGAATAACAAGTTCTTCTTCAATACGAGAAGCTCAAAACGGAGTTACCATTCCAATGAATCTTTAGTTGCAGGCAATGTGATTTTTTAGTGGCTTGAACTTGACATTGAAATAGGTGGCATTCTTGTCTTGAGGGCTGAAGGTCGTGGGAGGGCCTCATGTACCTGCCATATTCCATTGCTGTTGAAAGCTATGAATTTGGGCCTATAGGTGATTGTGATTAGTATTTTCAATTTAGGTTATCATGTATCTTTTAGGGACCTAGTATGAGGAGCTAACCAAAAGACCTCTGAAACATTCTGATTGAATCTCCACAAATTGAAAGCACGTTCCTTTTCACAATCTAGTTTTAACTAAAGAGGCACAAACGTGTTCAAATTTTTTGAATGGATCCTGGATAATTGAACAAACACAGGTCCTTATGCTGCTGTAAAACTGTGGGTGCTAACTAAACAAAATGCTGGTTTCTTTGGCAATATTTTCTGTAGATTCTGTATTATAAATTTTTGCTGCACAACTTATTGTTGGAAAGTGTCAATGTCCAAGGATGTCATGCACGATCTACTGTCAACACCATCTATTTCTACTAGCACACCTGACATAGAAATTTCAAGTCTTGTGGAGTGTTGTAGCACCATTCAGAAAGCAGAAGTGTATAAGATGTAAGTGCTTAAGATATCTCATGGATCTTGCCTTTCTCATGTCTTCTGCACACTAATTGTTGGTTAACCAAGTTATTGCTGCTAACGTAAAATTCTCATTTTGTTGTTTCCACTTTCTTTTACAAATCCATTGCATTTATTTGATATCCTTAGTGTCATTTCTTGTACTTTGAGCTCCCATGCTGGTCCTAATGTCCCTTCTTGTACTTTGAGCTATCATGTTGGTCCCGTTGTCGCCTACTGTACCTGGAAAGAGGAGAGTACCACTTCCACCTTTTATGGCAGGAGTAAGAAAGTTACTCTGAAATAACTCCATGAGGACTGCATTTTTAGCCAAATTCTCTCTTTCTTTCTTGTTACATCTCTTCTCTATCCAGGTAAAGAAAATATCTGTACAAACTTCAAATTGTCTGAGATAAGCCTATGATGCTGATCCAAATTCTGCCCATAGCTGCAGTTTGCACTTTACACTCTAAAAGTCTATGAAACTAGGACTGCTACTAGTGTGAACAAGCGGATCTCAAGGAAGTGCACATCCATTTTAAACATTGCATTTAGTTCCCCTTTTGCTGATTTAGTTTCACAATAGGATCAATAGAATGCCTTTTCTCCTTGATATGCTAGGTCCTCTCAATGTACTTTTTTGGTTGTTCACTTGAATGTTGAAAAACGAGGCCATTACTGTGCTCATATGAAATTCTCAAAATTTTGGAAATTTTTGAACTTCGGTGGTGGGTTAAGGTAGCATGTTGATAATTGTTTCTAGATTTGTGTATCATTCTTTAGGTAAACAGTGGCTCGCCTATTAATATTGTTTTTATCTTCAGTGTTCTCCCTAATTTAAAATTCAAATGTATTAGTAACGCTCGTTGTATCTGGTTTTCTTGATGTATCAAACTCATAAACTGATTTTGTAATCAACCATTCTCTCATAAGTCTCCTTTTTGCTAGGTTGAATTTCCTATTCAGGATGCTGTTAAATTATACTCAGAGAAACTAAAATTGATCAGCCTTGGTGAATCTCTCATTCTTTTGGCTTTATTTTCAAATTTTGTGTTTGTTGGTAGCATGTCAGGCTTGGCCAGGTGACTTGTATGCTTGCTCTGCCGAAGGCATGCTTGAGTTTAGCTCTTCAAACTCCGGTGAAGTTTTATTGCTTTCAATAATTAAAGGAAAAGGAAAATGCCAATATTGCTAATACGAAGTCTTGCATGTCTCATCTAGATTTTGGCTGGTGTCCTAATTATCTAAATGCCCTGGCTGTGGTGAAGTCCAGATGAAGAAGCATGGTGATCCAGACGTCAATTACCATACCTAGAGCTATGGATTGTTTTTAGTTAGGGGCATATGTATTGTTCACATTTTTTGAATGCCAAATGCCCTTTGATTTATTGGTTATATTTTGGTCATATTTAAGGATATGCTCACATTTGTTGTTAAAAGGGCTCGTCCTTTCTTTCTGGCACAAGTTTGAACGAAAATCGAAGCCTGGATCTTCCTAGGAGCAGTGACGAAACCCTTTACAGTGCACACCTATAAAATCTGCTTGTGCAAGAAACGACATCCATGGAGCTTCAAATGTGGTGTTATGCTGGATAGCCAAGGCCCACTCCTGTTTCCACTGTAACAACCGCCCTGGGTCTAAACGTTGCTGGGCTTTGCTAAGTGATACAACTAAAAACAGGCCAAAAGCAAACAACAAATTAAGTTAAATAATTGATCTGCTTATGAAATTAAAATTACATACTTCAATGTCTAAAGCTTTGAGGGCAAAAAAGAAAGAGCCTGAGGTTACTGCTGTTGAAGTTGTTTTCTTGTGTAGAAAGGGGAAAAAAAATCAGCCTATATGTGGCGGTGGATGGGCATGATAAGAAACATTGCATTTTCTATCCTTCATCGCCAACGAATTCCTATATTCATCGATAGCCCCTCCATGTGAGTGTCATTGAAGTTAGAACTCTAGTTACTTTTCTTGTGAATATCTTGTGGATAATAAAAATTAAATATTTGAATCAGTATATTTCCAGTTCACACACAACCACACGTGCAGCCATGCACGTTGCTCTAATTATCTTCTCCAATGCTTCTTTCCAAGACTTCAAATGAGGAGAGGTTTCAGGATGCCAGGTTTTTTGCATGCTTTCTACTTCTTCATGAACTTAAAAAAATTGCTTTTTGCAGGGAGTTGAGCGTTATTGATCATCTTGAGGAGGTCTTATCATTTATTAGTTTATCATTGACCAGCCATCCTGAAGTCAGCCGATCCCCTCCTGGGATTGCACCTTTTTCAGGTAAATATTCTATCCAAAACAGGTACATATTGGATAATACTCACTTGTGTGGTTTCCACTTCTGAGTTCAGTTATTATAGGACTTAATGGACATGTATGTGCTTGTCGTGTAACTATTGTCTGCTTGGGACTAATAATGCTCATCTTACTGTACTTCCCACTCGTTTTTCTTCATTTAATTTGAATGAAAAGCATGGTAATGCTATAAATCAATTATTTGATGCTACATAAGAGTCTGTACGTAAACACATCATATGTAGTAAACTAATTATTAGGTATTTGATGCCAAATAAAAGCAAAAACCTTCAACACTTCAAGACAGAAAACAAAAAGCAACAACTGAATCAAATAAGCCCCCGATGCAAACTGCTGGGAGAGTCAGCAACAAAAAATGAAAAGCAAAGAAAAAAAAAGATTAAAACAACAAAGCAAAAAGAGGAGGAGGGACAACATAGGCTGGATGAGAGAAGTATAACGCAGGTTGCAAGTGGATTCGCTACAATCCAATATTGTTGTCACGCCATAGAATAGGAGGTGTGGATGACAAAACCCCATGATCTTTGAGATGTGATTCCAACAGTTGTTGCACAGTCTTCGTCTTCTTGTTTCTTCTCTCTCCAAAATAAGCGAATAAAGGGGAAGAAGAAAAAGAAGAGGAGGAGGAAATATACTCCCCCTCACGTAAAAACCAATTAGTAATGCTTTCTATGGTGATACTTGTGCTTTCTTAATGCACCAAATGGTCCTCACTGCTGGTGTTAATAATTTTGATTTGTTGCTTGTGGTTTTAAATTTAAGGCACATTTGCAACATGGAAATCTTGTGTCCAATGCTTTCATATCTGCATTTGTATCGCCTATTAATATTGTCTTATCTTCCGGTGTTCTCCGAAATTTAAAATTCAAATGTATTAGTAATGCTCTTTGTATCTGGTTTCCGTGATGTATCAACTATCAAGTATCAACTCAGAAACTGATTTTGTAATCGACATTCCTCTCATAAGTCTCCTTTTGCTAGGTTGAATTTCTTATTGGGGATGCTGTTAAATTATACTCAGAGAATCTAAAATTGATCAGCCTAGGTGAATCTCTCATTCTTTTGGCTTTATTTTCAAATTTTGTGTTCATAGGTAGCATGCTCTGAATACATAGTAGTGTTCAGGCTTGGCCATGTGACTTATATGCTTGCTCTGCCGAAGGCATGCTTGAATTTAGCTCATCAAACTCCGGTGAAGTTTTCTTGCTTTCAATAATTAAAGGAAAAGGAAAATATTCCAATATTTCTAATCTAGCATGTCTCGTCTAGATTTTGGCTAGTGTCCTAATTATCTAAATGCCCCTCATATTCTATCTCAGGGTGATGTACTTTGAATCTGTCCATGTAATTTTTTAACTCATCTGATCAACCGATGCCAATCAGAACCAGCTTATTGAATTGCGAACAACAGAGATCCAGTGTTAACTTCTTGATAAGGTTAATTTCTTCTCCAGTTTCTTTGCAGATATAAATAATTATGTTTCTTGCCATTCTTAATCTCGTTGATTTTTTTTTCTTATTAAAGTAACCTGTTTCTTTATGTTCTAGTTTAAATTCTTCATTCATTTTCTTTCCCCCACCTGTGTCATTCTTAATCTCGTTGATTTTTTTTCT
The DNA here is from genome assembly GCF_008831285.2 of Nymphaea colorata. Classification (NCBI taxonomy): domain Eukaryota; kingdom Viridiplantae; phylum Streptophyta; class Magnoliopsida; order Nymphaeales; family Nymphaeaceae; genus Nymphaea; species Nymphaea colorata. The sequence continues at coordinate 35,719,327 of NC_045138.2, forward strand.
TATTAAAGTGACCTGTTTCTTTCTGGTCTATTTTAAATTCTTCATTCATTTTCTTTCCCCCTCCTGTGGCGGGTTGCTGCTGATTTGCTTCGGGAGCACATCAGGAAACTTATTGAAGAAAAAGTTGCAGCTGCGCTGGCTGTGGTGAAGTCCAGATGAAGAAGCAAGTAGGTTCATTGTGCTTGCTGCATGTAACTTAGTTCCTTAGTATATGAAGGCACCCTTTATTATTCCACATGGCATATGTGCATAACTGCATATGTGAATCTGATAGCTGTTCCAGCTTGTATGGATGAGTACATGCCGAGATTATTGTTTATTGCATAGTGTTCATGCTTATTATATAAATCTTTTTCTGCTTTCATAAATAATAGGAAGGAGGTCCAAAACTTTGCATCTCTTAAGAAGAAAGAAGATGGCAGCAGTTGATAGCTAGGCATAATTCATGTGTCTTTATGATGAAGATGGCAGCAGTTGATAGCTAGACATAATTCATGTGTCTTTCTGATGCAGGTCTGAAGTATTTACGATATTAACAAGTTTATCATGTCCTTTTAAAGTGGCAAATTTTAAAACGGCATGGTGGTCCAGACGTCAATTACAATACCTAGAGCTATGGATTGTTTTTAGTTAAGGACATATGTATTGGTCATATTTTTTGAATACCAGATGCCATTTGATTTATTGGTTATATTTTGGTCACATTTAAAGATATTCTCACATTTGAAGCCGGGATCTTTCTAGGAGCAGTGACAAAACCCTTTACAGTGCACACCTATAAAATCTGCTTGTGCAAGAAACGACATCCATGGAGTTTCAAATGTGGTGTTCTGCTGCTTAACCAAGGCCCACTCCCATTTCCACTGTGACAACCGCCTTGGGTATAAATGTTGCTGGGTTTTGCTAAGTGATACACCTAAAAACAGGCCAAAAGCGAACAACAAATTAAGTTAAATAATTGATCTGCTTATGAAATTCCAGTTCACACACAACCACACGTGCAGTCATGCACATTGCTCTAATTACCTTCTCCAATGCTTCTTTCCAAGACTTCAAATGAGAAGAGAGGTTTCCAGGATACCAGGTTTTTTGCATGCTTTCTGCTTCTTAATGATCCTAAAAAAATTGCTTTTTGCAGGGAGCTGAGCTTTATTGATCATCTTGAGGAGGTCTTATGATTTGTTAGTTTATCATTGACCAGCCATACTGAAGTCAGCCGATTCCCTTTTCATTGCTTCCTCTTCAAATACTTCTATATAATTAATTAGATATCTTAATTTTGTCACGACTACATTATGATAATATTTTTTATTATTTACCTGCTTCCTTTGTACCCATGGACTCCTAAGAGAATTTCATATTATATTGATATTCTTCATCAATTATATAGTTAGTTGCCATAATGTGTAACATATTCTTCTTATCTTGTGTCCCTATACTAAAAACTAATATAAGGATGTCAACATTGACTTTAGAGTGAAATTTGTGTTGGCGAGCTTTTTTCTGCTTATTTCAAGAGCTAGCTGTATTTGCTGGCATGACACAAATGTTTAATTATAAAATCTATTATTTCACATAAAGGCTTCTCATGATTAAAATATTTTACCCATTTTGAAACCTTTATTTTAATTATTCTAATACTTGCAATACTTTCTTCAAGGCTTACAATTATACTGCACTTGTAATACCATTAAAAGGGGCCTGTGAAAGGGGCCTGTGATGCATCTGAATCGTAAATTGTATCTGAAGCAAATGACTGAAACATGGATCCATCACTCCAAAATTTGGGAATGTTATTAGTGTTAAAGTCACATAAGTTAGATATTCATTTTTACAGTGCTTTTGCTTAACTACTTATTTTTTAACATTGAAGGGAGTCATGGATATTATTTAATGGAAATTCCAAATTTTGTAGTGAACTTGTAAACAACAATCAAGGAGCGGTAATCCCTGGAACAATCAGTGAGTTGTGGAATATATATTTTCTTTTACAAGTATTCACACCATAATTGCAAATTTTTCTTTTACTCCATGTTAATTGATTTCACCTATATTTCGTGCAGACTTCATGTTCCTTATGTTAGTTGCTCTATTGGATTTGTGGCCTTCATGTTTTTGTGCATAATATTTATTAATGATGTTTATAGTTGTTGTTTGGTGAGTAATGCTTCAGTTCATGCATTCCTATATCATGTGAAACACTGGTTATCAATGATGCACTTCCTACATCATTGAAACACTAGCATGATTTCTGTTGGCATGCTTTATGATGCAGCAACTCCATCACATATAACATTTAGTGATGCATTCTATGCATAATAAAAGTTTGTTTTCATGCAGTGACAATCTTAGATTCTATGTTTTCTTTTAATTTTGGATGGTGTAGATCTTTTCCTTGTTTTTGAAAGTATTTGTTTAATCATGTGAATTCGATGTGTTTGTGTAACGTTTAGTATATTTTTTTTCTTGTTTCAAACTATAACACAAGCTAACTTTAGGTATAATTTCTAGAGGGAAATAAGTTATCACATGTTTATGTAAATTTTTATTTGAGGAGCGAAATGCAGTCCAAGTCACAACACAAAAGTTGCTAAATGCTCACAACAGGTAGATGCTCATTAGGGAGATGAACATGAGACTCGATGCTGGAAATACTAAATTTTATTAGATGAATAATAGAAAGTACAAAAAAGAAGAATAGTTTTCAAGAGGGGAACAATCTCCCACATATATAGAAGACACCTTAAGTGCTAGCTGTCGAAGGTCCAAAAGCTAGTTGATTTTGGTGAAAAAAAAAGAAAAAGGAAAATAAATACAAAAAATAGAAGTAGAAAATACAAAAATATTTATACTAAAACCTACATAATAAGTACACTTAGTTCATGTGTTTGAGATTAGATCATGAACATCTAAATATGATCAGATTAGACCACTTATCGAGATTGCAAGTTTGTTGCTCAAATTCAACATATTAATGAGATTTGATCTTTGATCCAGATCATGGGTTCCTAAGTCAAATTCAACATCAAAACATCATTAGATTAGACATTCAATTCAAATCGTAGGTCTTAAATATAAATACAACACCTAAACTGGATTGGAATGACCTCTGATCCAAATTTGATATTTTGAATCCAAGTTCATCATCATTCCTAGGTCAAAACCAACCTAAGATCATATTAGACCTATGATCCTGACCCTGTATCCAAAATCCAATTTCAACGCCTAAAGCTGATCAGGTAAACCATAGATCTAAAATTGTAATCAAACATTTGTATTAGATTAAGATTATACCATTGATCTAGACATGAGATGTAAATACAATTGCAACATCTAATAGGATAAATTTAGACACCTTGATCAATATCCTTAGTGTAATGTTTAAATTCGACATCTAAACCAGTTCCGATGAGACTTCTGATCTACATTACATGATCAAAATCCAAGTTCAACCTTTAAAGCAGATCAATTTTCGCCTCTAATCTAAACCAGAGGTTCTAAACCAAATTCAACACTTAAACCAGGTCAGGTTAGACCTCTGATCCAAATTTGAGATTTTAAATTCGAGTTGAACATCGTATCTGAGGTACCTATGAACAACATTTTGTCCGGCTCAAATTAGACCCCTGATCATCACCCTCTATCTGAAATCCAAATTCATCTAGTACAACTGATGAGATGAGACATTTGATTCAAACCCTGAATCCAAAATCTAAATCCAACATCTGAATTTGATTATATTAGACCTCTGATCTAGAACAAAGATCTAAAATTCAAATCCAACATCTAAATTTGGTCAGATTAGACCGCTGATTGACGATTAGATTAGACCTCTAATCGAAACTATAGTTCTAAAATTGAAATCCAACATTTGAATTAGATTAAGATTAGGCATTTGATCTAGACATGAGATGTAAATTCAAATGCAACATCTAAATATGTTAAGATTAGAACCATTGATCCATATTCTTGGTGTAATGTTCAAATTCAACATCTTAACCGGATCAGATGAGACATCTGATCTACATTGTAAGATCAAAATCCAAGTTCAACCTCTAACACGATCCAACTGACCATAAGATGATCCCCTTTGGACAGTACGCAATTAAAACAAAGAAGTCATCACAACTTTCCTAGTCTACTAAGCACATGGTCTCGACAAAAGCAAATTTGAACAATTTTGTTCTTAATGCACAAAATGGAAAAGGTGCCACCATCGATTTACCTCGTTTACTTTCAGTTTCGTATTCAACTTCTTATACTTGAAGTCTCGATTTCAAGTAACTCCGTAAGAATAGAAACTGCCTGACCCTGTTAGTGTTGAGTGACTCCCGGTAACAGGAGCTGGTCATGGCCAGCAAAAATGAAGGAGATCCAGGCTAACATGGCAACATAATCTCCATAAAAGTCAACAAACACATGACTCTGAACTGTATAACATGCAAGAAAGCCTACCTGCAAACCATGCAATATCTCAGGCATAGGGAGCTCAAGACACCAACTTTGCCCTGAACTGCATCAGGTTTTATACTTGGAAGGGCCAGTATTTTATCCTTTGTTGAAGAACATCTAGCATAAATTGACAACCAGCCGTACTTGCTCTGAACAGATGACGGCTTTGTACAAAAGTCTCTCCTCTTTCGGTTGGAGGACAGAAAAATGACATCTTATTTGGAGAGGTTAAGAAAGGCTAAGAGATGGATAATTTTCTCCCTGAGCTGTGATTCTAAAAGGGGCATAGTTTTTACCATGCGTGTTTAGAAAAGCTCGCCCGCTCTGTTTCCATCAAAGCCACCAAAGAAGTTTGAGGTTTTTGGATTCTGGCCCCTTTCTTGTCTTCATCATCTGTAGCAAAATTAAGAGCACACAGGCAAGATATCGAATGAGGCTTTTCAAGAGAAGAAAAAAATGACTTGGCTTCTTCCACAATTACCATGGAAGAGGAAGCCACAAGTTGGAAAAAGCCACTTACTATGACATCTATCACAGCCAAAGAGAGGTCACATTATTCTGCAGTTACAACAGCACTCCAGAGAACAGGCAACAATTCAAACTCACCATTGGTGTTTCACCTAAAGCATAACCAGCAAGCAAAATCAGTGCGAGCAGATATCTGACTTTTCTTTTGTGCACAACAGAGACTGACTTCACATCAGCTAAAGCTTTGAGGTTTGAGCCAGCAGACTTGATGACCAATAAGCGTACTATAGAACATGTTTGCTATCATTTGATGGCGAAACGTCTTTCCTCTCTCTTTTCACCTCTTTTTTTATTGTGCATTGTATTGACTGTTTTTGTATTTGTCTTCAAATTTTATTATATATATTTTCATTTTATCGACTTAAGAACATAACGCATATTATATTAGAGGTCTGTAGAGATGACGGTCATTCATCTCAAACAGTAGGAATGAACCTATCGCACATCCAAACCGTCCTAACGATATTTTGTTGACAAATTCAAAAGCTCGTATTCGAGTGAAAACGTTTCACCGTTAGGTCGCGTTTGATTGCTTGGAGAAATTCTATTCAAGGGCGACGTCAAAAGAATCGAAGGTCGAACGAGGTTGGAAGACGCGACAAGTTAAAAAGCTCTTGTTCGAGTGAAAATTTCATTGTCTGCTTGGAGAAATATTGTTGAGAAGGGGCAACTGTTATACGAAATGTACGCGTTCCCTCCGTCGTCAAACACAGATATATTTTTCGGCGGTAAGCTATTGAGAAGGTGGTTAATTTGCCTCCATGCAACCGTCAGAAGATCGCAGCGTCGGCCTTCCTCCTCCACGCCAACAGTTCAACTGACCCTCTTCCTCTGTGCGTCTCCGTCCACCGGTGAGAGGTAAGGGGGATCTCTCTCTCTCTCTCTCCCTCTTTATCGCCGGTTGCGAGTTAAAAGTTAAAACCCTAATCTCTCTCTGTCCCGCGGCGAGGTTACCGGGTAGTTTTCTCATGGATTTGCTGAGGTAAAAGTCACAATAACCTTGAACAAAGAATTTTATTTAATGGATTTCATATGGAAATAACTATAAAGTTATTGGTCTAAGAAGCAAACTATTTAATGGCTGTTTGAAGCGGGAAAGCCATGCAAGGAGGCACTGCTTCAGCTTGAGCGTCCTTTTAGCTTCTAGTTTTCTTCTCTTTTCTCTCGACACTCCTGTCACTTTGTAGTTTTTGAAAATTCTGAACCCAGGCGTAGAGAAGAGGAAACGGTTGGCTGGTATCTGGTGGAACACCATCAGATTTAGGTTTTTCTCACTCTCCCGCCATCTAGCTTATGTTATGGTTTCTATCCATGAACAACATCTTTTGATCTTCTCTGTCGCTTTGGGATGGAAGAGAGTTTGGTGATTTATTAGGTTTTCTTTGTTTTCGATGTCCTGTATGGCCATGTGATTGGGTTTTGCTGATCTAGACTCTAGAAACTAACCCTTGCACAGAAAGTGCTTGCGGAAATTCCTCAAAGAGGCGTTTGATTTATGTGATTGTTATTGGGATTCACAAGCAATCCGAACAAACTATGTTTTTACTGAACTTTATAGTTTCCTTTTTTTTTTTCTGTTTCTTTGTCCATTTTGCGTGTTCTGCATAACAATTGGTTTTGATACTTGTGCCCTTGAAGTACGTGATGCTTGTTTCAATGCTTCTACCAACCCTGTTTGATTAAGTTTTGCTTGTTATGCACCATTAATTTGACTCAGTTACTGTTTCTTTGTTCTTGATTTGGTTCGTGTTTATGCAGGGCAGAGAAAGAAGTGGAAAGAGAGGCAAGATGCGGTTGAAGAAGCACAAGCGAAACCGGAAGGTGGTGCGATTTTACTCAACTCGCTATGGCTTCAGGGAGCCGTTCAAGGTACTGTGCGATGGCACCTTCCTTCATCACCTCGTGCTTAACAAGCTCGGTTCTCCTCAGGAAGTACTGTCATCCCTTCTTTCTGCTCGGACTATTCTCTTTACTACGAGGTAGCTACTGTCTTTTCCCATTCTTCTATTTTCTTTAATTCTTTTGGGTTTTTACCAATCTATCACTAAACATTTTGTGACTAGTGCATCGTCTTAAAACCGGTATTCTTGTTCTTGTTCAGGTGTATTATTTCAGAGCTTAAGCGACTTGGAGAATCCTTTTCTGAATCGCTAAAGGGCGCACTTAGCCTCACAATAACGAAGTTTGTCGCTCTTCATTGTCTTCTCTTTTATCTTGTTTCTTATGTTTTCCCCTTCCCCTTATTGAAGTAAATGATGGTATATGTTTTTAATACAGATGTGAGCATCCGGATAGAGTATCTGCTTCCAGCTGCATTGAGGCAATTGTAAAGGACAAAAATTCGGACCACTTCTTTGTTGCAAGCCAAGATGCAGATCTCCGCAAGAAGTTTCGGGAGGTTTTCTCTCTCTTCCTTCCTTTCCTTCTTTATAGAAACTAGTGCTCGTATATTTATTTTGGTTGGCATTTATCTTAAGATGATGATGGTGGTTGTAGTCTACTTGAGCAAAGGAACTTAATAGATACAGACTGTGAGATGCCTTCCTATGGTAATACATTTAGCAAACAAGTGTAGACCATGGGTCTAACCATAATGCATATGCCCAACATCTGTTGTTCTTCCCTCAGTGGTCCTACTAGTAGTGGGTTTCTAACTTTCTCCTTACATTATGTTTCCATGAGGTAAACATTACCGTCATTGAATTGTGACTGTGCTTCATACGTGAAAATTATCTTCGTTTTTTATCTTCTTTGGAAGTTTATGCTGTATTAGCCTTCACTTAAAAGTGAGTTGCTTGCTGATTTCCTGTTGCCATGCAGATACCAGGTGTTCCTGCAATATATGCAATTAGAAATTCTATGTTCCTTGATCAACCTTCAGCTTGTCATCTCCAGTTTGTGAAAACAGCTGAAGAGGAGCGCCTACACATGAAGGAATTGGAAGTAGATATGATAAAGGAAAGGGAAAAGAAGAGACTTGCTGACCAAGCTGCAGCAGATGGTACTGAAAGTTTAGGAGATGTCACAAAAGGAAGGGGTGTACGCAGCATGCATACAAGTTGGACATTTAATCAAAAAGATAAATCTATGTTCAAAAGAAAAAGAGCAAAGGTTAGTAGTTTGGTTGCATGTTCTTCTTGCCTGGTTCTGTTTCTGATACATATTTCATTAAAGCAGCAACTTCCTTTCTATCCTAAATTTTTCTAAATATGTGGACTTCAAATTATTAAGGGCCTTTATTGTAATCAGCAATTCCATCCAAGCATTTCTTCTGTGTATACTCCGTTTGAGGACTACAGTATTTAATAGGTTCTGAATGAAACTCAAAGGACAAGTTTTGGTTAGTCATGAAGTTGCTTTTTCTAAAGCACTTATGGTGGAACGGTCCAAGAGAATGTTGCAAATGAGCATTCCACAGACTAGGATGTCCTTTATAGACCCATCATATAATTAAAATTACAAAATATCCGTTCATTATTAGGTGGTTGATTTTTTATGAACCAAAGCAGGTGCTTATTTTTCAATCAGCAAGTCAGGCTTGCTGTTGGTACTTTCTCACATGGGATTGGCCAATTGTGTTTCTTTCAATGAAAGCAACTTTTTTGGTGTTTATTCTGGTAATTTGACAGTTTATGTACTTGAGTACAGTTTGTTGGTTCCTAACTTCCTATTATGTCTCAGGTTGATGTAGAGTCGCAAAGATTGCTTTACCAGTTATATCTTAACTGGCATTGAATTTTGCTCTGCAATGTTCCTTTAGAATTTTATGTGTATAATTTATACTTATTCTTGTAGGGCCCAAACCCATTATCATGCAAAAAGAAGAAGAATTCAAAAGGTCCTGTTGCTGCTTGATCAACTGGTGAGTGAATTCATGTGTAACGGTTCTTCTGAAGTAGTATTTTTGGATAATTGAATTCTTGAAGGCTTTTTGAAGTCAGTAGAAATGATCACTTTTCGTGTATGATTCATAATTCATGTCTCTTGGTGTATATTTTTTAAGTTATATACAAGTCTGACCCAAGTGCTCAAAACTGGAAATAAGCAATATCAAAATTCATATTTAGGTCCTGTTGCTGCTTGATCAACTGGAGTGAATTCATGTGTAACGGTTCTTCTGAAGTAGTATTTTTGGATAATTGAATTCTTGAAGGCTTTTTGAAGTCGGTAGAAATGATCACTTTTCGTGTATGATTCATAATTCATGTCTCTTGGTGTATATTTTTTAAGTTATATACAAGTTTGACCCAAGTGCTCAAAACTGGAAATAAGCAATATCAAAATTCATATTTATTGGTGTAGGTTTGTGAAGCAATACCAAATTTCATATTTGTTGGTATGGATTTTGTGAAGCTATAACTGTACAAGTTTGATCCAACTTCCAAGTGCTCAAAACTGGAAATGAGCAATGCATCTTGCCTTTCTGATTCATGTACTGGAATAAGTAAGCCACTGTTTTAGACCTTTGATTGTTAGATCCATATAAATCTCAGTCCATGTCTGAAAAGCATGATACCTGTACAGATGTTCTTGAGAATGGAGACAACTCCTGTATGGTCAGTTTGTTGAGCAACCACTCATATGTAAGAGTTTCAGCTAATTCTTGGAGCCTGCAGGAATATCTGATTTATTTATATATAAAGCATCCATAGTAGCTTAATTAGCCAAGGCCCTTATGTTAAGGAGCCAATCCAAAATTCTTCTTAACTTTGAACTTGAAAGGAAAAGCCAAAAAGTGCCCTAGTCGCACACACAGGCATGCTGTCTGTCTCACAAGAACTCCTTATATACAGACTCAAAAACTTGCTTCTAGAAACTGATTTTAAAATCTCACCAATAAAATCTTCTTGAATGTCCTTTTTCTGACACCTCATTTGGCTAACAAACTTATCGTATATAGTCAAGTTCAGAATTTAACTACATGAAAATAACTTTAGGTTAATTATTTATGTGAAACATGTACAGATACTGTACATTATCTGCATGTGTTTTGGATATATAGAACATAGATTTAATGCTCCATCTGTTGTTGGTTTGATGCAAGTGTGCAACCACGTTATTGTTCAGGTGAATGAAGTTTGATAAACAAGTGGAGGTGCTTTGCGAAGTTATGAGCAGCTAAGTGTTAGAACGCCAGCCCTTATCTTTGTTTTGGCCTTGAAGATGTGACGAACTAAGTTTGCTACAAGTGAAATACATTGACTACCTTTCTTTTAAGCCTCACATTCCTGGAATTGTTCCCAGAGGAGCTTTTTTAGTTGCGTCACCATTTTGACATGTAAAAAGCCTGGTTTTATCTCTTAAATCTTGATGACTGCATTGAGTTCCAGTAAGTCCTTTTAAATTGGTCGGACTGGTCGAATAAATAAAGCTACAGTAGCCGTCTTAGTTTTTTATTTGATTATTTTTTTTTTCTTGGGGACAAGGTGATGTTGAATTAGGTATTCGATAGCTATCCAGTTTGTCAGAGGATAAATAATCTGTTATTCCTAATACTAATAGCAACCAAAAATTTGCAAGCTGCAATATCCCTGATAGTGTTTCAGTAATTTAGTTTAATTAACGTGCTAACTGAAAGGAAATTATGTTGTCAATGTTCCTGAGTAAAGATATCAGTGGCTGTATCTTTCCACCACCTCTGACCAAAACGTAACTTGGATGCCGGGAGTCTGCTTTGAAACTGTCTATAAGACAAACGGCCTACCTGTATCGGGCTATATTATGTAACTTGTGCATGTGATCTTGGTTTTTATGATCCTTTCACATTCATGTATCTACAGGTGCATTGGTTGCCGTAAGTGAGAAATGGACAAAAGCCAATATTACGGAAGCAGCCATCAGTAATCGGCATCGTACTTTGGCGTCAACAGTATTAGCCAACAGAGTAGGATTTCACTGTCACATTTATTAAAACAATTACATGGAAAACGATGTTATTAATTAGTTTTTTTGACTCCTGGGGGAGAAAATAACCATGTACCTTCAAACTTGGGCAATTTATCTGCGGGATCTCAACCTACCAGTTTTGTTTTAACGGCTAAGTTATGCATGTTTATTATAAACGCCTGTCTTTACAAAAAAATTGCTTATATAGACGCCTACGTTGCCTTTATGCATGTTTCAAATTCTATCGGACATCCATGTCGAGACCTCAATCACAAGCATCAGAAACATCACATTCTGCGATCCAAAGAAGGTCTTTTGAGGTCACAAAAGTCTTCAATATTTTTTTTCAGAAAAAAAAAACTCAAGTGAAATGATGACTATGAATTCGTGATACTTGAATACGAGATAGATGAGGCCAAATAGAATAGGAAAGGAGAGAGTGAAGGCGTAGCGGGAAGTATCGCCCAGCCCTGCAAAGAAAGATGGAGAAAAAGGAACGTTTAGATTGGATTTTTAATCATTATCTCGAGATGTTCTTGAGGTCCAGATAACTTCTGATTATACTTATGCTAATTTAATCCACACTGCCACTAAACATTTGAGCCTGATTCCTTCAGATCCCCACTTGCTTTATCTCGCCAGTCAGACCAGGAAAACTGGCAAAGAAAACTAGTATTAATAAATATTCCTAGTAACTCTTATTCAATTGGCGGTAGCCTCGCACGTTTTCCAAGACCACCAAAGGATCGGCTTCTTAGTCGAACCAGGAAACCCGCCACACGAAACTAGTATAATGAACCTTCCTTCTTATACAATTGGCTGTAACTAATCTCGTTTCCAATGCCACAACCCACGTCTATCTGTCAATAATTGGAAATGAACATCCTTGAAATTCCAAAAATTAGAACGAGAGAAAACGAGTAACATCTTGCAGAAAAACAGAAAGCACAATGAACAGAAAAGTTTGTTCATATTGTTGTATTGGAATGTAAGCTAGAACTGAAAGCCCCACGTCGAATTATTCACGTTAATATGATGAACCGCATTCTAAACCCCCATAAATCATACGACACAAATAACAGACAAAGGTTAGAGCTTTGCTCCTTTGGGCAACAGGTAGGGGTCCCTATGTGCCTCTAACTCTTCGATCACGCCGGGAAAGGCTGCTGCCTTCACATTAGCATAGATATCCCGCTTCCAGTTCCTGCTTGCCAACTTTTCGGCTTCGTCAATGGCAGCATCGATCGTCTTTTCCGAGCTGTCGAAGATGCGGTCGACCAAGCCGAGCTTGAGACCTTCCGGAGAGCGAAACTTCCTGGCCTTCAGCATAGTCTCCACTAACGGGCCAGGGAGAAGCTTGCTCTTGATCACGGTCATCAGGCTTCTCGGCATGAACATCCCGTGATCAAGCTCGCTCATGTAGAGCACCTCCTTGCCGGATTTCATGAACCTGTAGTCGTGGGCCAGGGCGAGCATGAATCCGCCGCCGGCAGCGTGACCGCATATGGCGGCGACGGTGGGGATGCCAAGCTTCATCACTGAGGCCAGAAGACCCTCGAACTTGAGCTGGATGATACGAAGGCTGCCAGAGGCGAGGTTCTGAAAGATCCATGGGAGGTCGAGGCCGTTGGAGAAGAAGCGCCCCTCGTTGGTGGTGACCAGGCATCCGGCGTCCTCCGAGAGCCGGACGGCGTCTAGGGAGGCGGCGATGTCACCGATCGTGGAGGGATTGAAACGATGGTCGCTGGGGCCGGTGAGGGTGAGGACGTAGACCCGGCCCTTCCTTTCAAGCTTACAGGCCGCCCAACTCTGGACCTGGTCCATTCTTCCGCTTCCGGTTGGCTTTCGCCAGTGTGGTCAGGAAATGGATAGCGAGTCGGCCCCAAGATAGGATGGGAGTGGAATTTGCCGAAATTGGAAAAGAGCTTAAAAGGAAGAGGTAATCTGTTCTATATACCTGTATAATAAAACTTATGTGGACATTGTATTTTTTTTTGTAGGTATAACTTTGTTATTGTTATAAATTTTATTTCGACAATTATATTGCACGGTTGGATGTGATGATTTTAACTGTATTTTTTTTTAACATAAATCTGTTGTCGGTATCCTGTGCATCTTGTTGTTTTCTGGATGGTAGAAAAATACTCTCTCAACATTTTGTTCTTGTTGTTTTTTAGATTGTAGAAAAGACACTCTAAACATTTTGTTTTTTCGAAAAATCATATGCCAATTTCTTTCCACCTTAGATTTGGAGAGAAGAAGACACAAAAAAAAACAACATTTACCACGTTAAATTATTCTTGTGCATCAAACATGGTTAAATTTATTATGTTTAATTCTTCATGTGCATCAAACATGATTAAATTTATCAATAAATTTTTCATGTGCATTAAATAAGACCTTAGATTGGAAGAGGGAGAAATTTCATCTTGTAAATTTTTTCAGAAAAATTTAGCATGGTAAATTTATCGTGTTAAATTTCACTCGCCCATCAAACGAGCCCTCAATTATCGAAATCTACGTATACAAAAAAATTTCTTTTTCCTATTCAAAAAAATAATTTTCATCATAATTATATTGACCTACGAAAATTTCATGCTGGCATATATAATCCGCTTCACTTCACGTAAGATTCTATTGCATAACACGACAATTTAAAATTTGGTGATTGAGAAGTGTGTTTGTTTTGCTTAAACACAGGTTTTGTTTTCCTAAAACTCGATTAGTGGTAGGGAAGCCGAATTCACCCCTAGTTAGAGAATTTTAATCTATCTGGTACACCTGATTAATCGATTCCGAATCCATTTAGCTGGATTAGTGAGAAAAAGTTTGTTTCAACTGTTAATTGGATTTGAATTTGCTAAAAAATGAATTCAAGTCAATATACAATTAAAATCCCATAAAAAGTCTTATTTGACTACGTTTAAATGTCACATTTTATGGTAACCGACTTTTTTAAAATCGGGAACAAGTTGTTACCTTACTTTGTTTTTATGCTTCTTTCCCTTCGATTGGTTGGCTTTGAACTCGATATGTGAATCTGTCGACGAAGGGTTGATCTGACCCTTTTGTTATAAAAAATAACCCGAATTAAAGGGTGGTTCTTGTAAATCGTTAAGATCTAATCAAACTTTACAAAGAACATTGAAACCTGAATGATGTTTATTATCTATACATAACACTTCCATGTTTTCTCTCTCACTAAATAAATATACTTAGTCTTGGGCATACATAAACGTAGCCTTTAAGTGTCTCAAGGATATTGGAACGTGTGGCGAGCTGAGTTTTTTTTTTTTTTTTTTTCTGTCGGTGATGTGCAATTCGAGCTCCATGAGCATCAACTATCTATACAAGCTAAGACGTATGTAGACTTGATGCTAGAGTACTAGTTGTTAAGTTTTATCATTTTGAGAAAGTGGGGTATATGCCCTTTTTTAGGCCTTAGGAACGAGTTCCGTTTTGAATATGAATGCCGTAATTAAAAGATATTGGACTTATAATGATGATAAGAAAACCAACCAAACAAATGAAATATGAATTGGGTAGTATCTTATCTACCGAAAACGAAGAAGGTCCTTTCATGTTGAATCATTTTCACAAAATTGGATCCCTTACATATCTGGTTCATGTCGTGTATGATGATATTTTGACACCCTATTTTTAACAAGTTAGAAGCTTTTTTCATATATAAGTATATTAATGTTCATATTCAATAATACTTAAAGGTACATTTTCTTGTATACTATACCTTTTTCTAATTTAAATTGGGGTTTTAAACAGGTATCGGATCCATACCCATATCTGTTTCCACTTGATTGCAAGCTCTCACCGTTGAAGCCGAACTCGAATTCAGGTATATGGAATGGGTATACAGCACATTTCATGCGGACCCATTGCCGCTCTTACAGGTTCAGCCGTTTGGGTCGCCGCTGGCGTCAAGATTAGTCTCTCTCTCTCTTTCGTCCGCACGACGGAACGGGTCTTCCTTTCTCTCTCTTAATTCCTCTTTCTCTCCCTCTCTTTTCTTCTACTATCACCTGTCATCTGTTTGGTTGGAATCTCCAATCTCATATGCTATGTTATCATAATTGCTCCTGATCGTCAAGGAGAAGACGAGCCGAGTCTTGTTTCGCACCTTCTATTAACGGAAGGTGTGGGGGGAAGCGGACCGAGAAGAAACCCCAAACTCCTCTTCCCCCCCCCATTTCCGTCCGGCGATACCCTGCTGAGCGGTCCTCTTTCCCGAAGGTATGGCATCTCCTCCTTCTCTCTGATTTCTTCGTCTTCTGGTGCTCTCTCCAAGGGTTAAGGTTTCCGGGTAGTGTTTTCTCTGTTTAAGGGGCAACTCTTTATCCGTATGTGGGCCAACAATCGGACAAGGTTTGGCGCTGTCGTGACCAGCGTCTTCTAGCCATTCGTAACCCATCATGGTGATTGGTGTCATCAGAGAGAGAGAGAGAGAGAGAGAGAGAGAGTCACCTCCACTTTGCTTCAGGTCAGTCCGTTGATAACCACCTCCATTTCCTTCAGGTTAATCCGTTGAACACGTAGCGTATTCAAATGCAATTATGCAGTAGTATATAAAGTTGCGAATCTTTGGTCGGATCTTTGATTATATGCAGAACTG
The DNA here is from genome assembly GCF_008831285.2 of Nymphaea colorata. NCBI lineage: Eukaryota > Viridiplantae > Streptophyta > Magnoliopsida > Nymphaeales > Nymphaeaceae > Nymphaea > Nymphaea colorata. The sequence goes on from NC_045138.2 coordinate 35,734,820, forward strand.
CAAGTTAGAGATTCGAATGGTCATCTGGTCTATCTTGACACTGGTCCTCTGTTGCCTTTCCTTTTCGTTGACAACTATAAGATGTCGCTGTTTTGTTGTTGGTGCCGGACAAATATTTGAATGGGAGTAGGGTCAATGCAATGAAAACATTATGCATATGTACCGTCCGTGCAAATAAGCTTCACTGGCTTTCTTTGGCTTTTCCTTTGTGTGGGCGCTTGGGATTTCTTTAGAATTCGTGATAATTTGTCTTGCTCTTGCGTGCCCGTTAGTCTTGACTAGTTCTGCCATTTGATGCAGCACCTGTTCGTATACATGAACGGATGACAAGATGAACAACGTCTTCAGTAGCCAAATATTAGCTGAGAAGCTTTCCAAACTCAACAACTCTCAGCAAAGCATTGAAAGTATCCTGATCTTAAAAGGCTGAAATATCTGTTATCTAGCATGCTATTATAGCAAGAAATATGCCGTAAGTCGTAAAATGCTACTCCGAGAGGACTTCTTCTGACCGGTTTCAAGTCATGCACCATTTGCGTGCATAAACTTCTAAAATATTGAGTGGTGTGGATTTACTCCTTTTTGTTAATTTTCTTCTGGTGGCACTGCTAGGTGTATGGTTCTTGTATTTGTATTTGTTTCGGTTTCTGTTGTTACTGTTCATTCTGTACGCACTTCAAAGGTTAAGGTTGGAGCAGTTGCTTTCAGTTGTGGACTTGGTTCTCTTTCTTCGATGAGTTTGTAACAGTTACTGTTTCCTGCATAGCATGGAGAAGAGGAATCTGGATGTCTTTTCACGGTGCATTTCCAATTGCAGAGTCTGGTGTGCTGTTGCAGTTTCAAATTTCAATTGTCTTTTGTCATGTTTAATTCAAAGAATTATAGGGCATGAAGGTTGTTTTAAAGCATTTTCTAAGCTTTGAATTAGTTTTTCAGTTGCATTGAACAAAATCAGACGAAGAAAATGTGGATGAACTTCTTTTGGTCAAGAGACAATGATGGCTGAACCGAGATTCTATGATGCTACTAGGTTCCTACTTCATTTATTAAGAGTGGTCTTCATGTCTGTCTATGAGAGGCAACAACCTATATTTGTCGTGGAAGTGGTGATTCTCTGTCCACATACAGTATCATCCATTAAAGAATTATGGAGGGACAACAATCCATATCCATTAGAAGATTGCAAAAGTACAACTAAATTTGGTGGGTGGTCATGAAAACACATACTTTTTTGATTTATTTGTAAATGTAGTGTGCCTCTTGATGAGAGCAAGTGAATGCCATCTGTTGGATAAAAAATTGTAGATGGTTGAAGAACTTGAAGTGTGGTAGTTCTCCAGAGGTTGTTTTCATTAAACATATCATGAAGTTATAATTATGAATTTTATCGAAAATGCAGGCTAATCTTGTATATAGAGCTGTTGAATTTGTGCACTAATCTTTTGCTTTTGTTTCATGTGTCGTTATCAATAGCCAGGTTACTTGAGTTCTCTTTGTGCTCTTAACTTCAATTAGCATTATCACATTGGTGCATTTTTCACCGGAAAAAAGCAAAACAGGTGGTTGAAACATGGGAAAAATTGTTTAGCAGCTCACAGAAAGACCAATGCATCTCTTTTCTATACCTGGCTAATGACATCCTGCAGAACAGTAGAAGGAAAGGGAGTGAATTTGTGAATGAGTTTTGGAAGGTTCTGCCTGGTGCACTCAACAAGGTAGTGAAAAATGATGATGAACATGGGAAGCGCGTTGTCCTAAGATTGGTATGTTGTCTTTTACCATCTCATGCTGAGATTGTATGTATGTGTATCATAGGCTGAAAAAGTGCATTTCTTTTAATGCATCAAAACAAAGAAAATAAGTCAACTGAATAAAACGGAAAAAATGCCATTTTTTTATTGGAAATGCCAAATTGCTTATTTCCATTTTCTAGTTTTTATTTGTTTCTTATCTACTTATTTTTTGATGTTGTCTTATTATTTGAGAAACGGTTCATGAGGGTTTTAGCAGTGTGTTTAAATATTTAACCATCCGATAACATCCGGCTGCTGTTTTTTTTTAATTTTCCTATATATATATATTATATAAAGTAAAATAAATGAACAAGATGAAAAGCACCATTGCAAGGCAAATCTCCGTCCAATTGAGTCAACTGCTTCAGCTCTACAATAACCATTCAAAAGCTTTTAGGCAGGGCTCTTGGTTCTGGCTCTTTTCAACTTGATAATCTTTTACAAAACCTGCAGGGCACATTTCTGTGCTCATTCTTTAATACAGAAAATTTGTCTGAGAATACGAGCTACTGGATTTTTATTCAAAAATCCCTTGCATTTCTGAGGGTGAAAATTTTGGATTAACCAAGTCTAGTGAGATCTCACCTTGGACATCCTATGATGATATGTTTGGCACAGGCAATCGGGCCAGGCAAGTGAGCCTTTGGACATGATTTGTGGACTCATGGATGTTCAACATCACTTATTGAAATTCTCATGCTTACCTTCTTATGGAGGTTAAGAACAGATTTTAGGCAATATTAAAGAGGAGATGCCAGATCTTTTAATGGCTAAAACTGTTGAATAAGATATTTGAACATGTACTTTTTAATCCAACAGCTGCTTCTATTTAGTTGTTCTAGTTTGCTGTTTGTGCTTAGGCAGTTCCATGTTCTTGGATTGATTTTTTTTCCCTTTGTTCAACTTCTAAGCTGTGAAAGTGTCCTTCAACCATACAAATCAAGTCTAAAATGAACTGATAAAGCCCTTCACAGTTCACGGAACAGCTCACAATGATGAAAAATCAAGAGAGATCACTCACAAGCTGAAAAGGGCACTAAGGCACATAAAAACTTAATATTATCAAGAACAAATTAATGCAAATCCACCAAGGGACAACTTACAAGAGGGGAGAAATCCCCTATATGTACAGTAAGGCAGAGAGAGAGAGTTCTAGCTGTTTGGACAGTTCCAACAGCTCCAGATACAGCCGTTGGAACTGTCCAACAGCTAGAAGAGTCTGGTGAAAGATCAGATTTGACCGGACTACAGACCCTTTCAAAGATAAATAATAAAATTCAGGAAAAAAATACAAAATAGAAGTAAACAGAAATACAATAATGTAGATGTAGGATATGAATATGATCTTAACAATATGTTGATGCAAAATATATCTTAAGTTGATTAAAGGGTCTGGTTTTTGTCCCTGACCTAAGCTTCTGCTTTGTACCAATTTCTCTCTCTCTCTCTTTCTCTCCATATATATATATATATATATACACACACACACACACACACATGGTTTTTCTAACATAAGCTTCCACAAGATTAGAACTTCTGTTTTCTTTCTTTACATTTTCGCCATGTTCTAATGTTATATGAAAATAATATGATCCATTCTTACAAGCTGCAATTTTCTAGATAGATATATGGGAGGAAAGGAAGGTCTTTGGATCCCGTGGAAGTGGTCTTAAAGATGAAATGCTTGCAAAGGAACCTCCACCTTCATTGGAGAACAATGGCAAGAGTTCACACTCCATCAAAATAGCGCGGAAGGATGCTCATTCAATCAGAGTAGTAAGGATTCTTCTTCTTTTTTCCTTTCATTTTTTTAATGTGCTCTTGATAATCTAAAGATTTGAAACTAACTTTATTAGTCCTTGGGTTTGCACAATTTTGACTTCTACTTTGATCTGTCATCTGTATTCATCTAACTGATTTTCATTCTAATTTTAGAAATTAGCAATTGGAGGCATGCCAGAAAGAATAGTATCGGCATTCCAATCTGTACATGATGATCATTTCAATGAAGATACTGCCTTAAATAAATGTAAGGCTGCTATCCGTCGCGTTGGAAAGATGGAGAAGGATGTGGATGATGCCCGTTCACATGGTAAGGGAACAGATTCTTCTGTGGTAAGTGGAAACTGAATTTTGGATGTTTCTGGTCTGCTATCTTGGTCATAATTTTAGCGAAAGACTACAAATTATGTTGAGCAAACCAGTGAAAGAAATTTCTGTTATAGTCAAAGATAGAGCAAGGGACTGGATGTATTCTGTGGTTTTGATAAAGCATGGTATGATTTTAGAATGAAAGAACCTGGGCCTAAGTGGAAAGTTGTGGGTAAAATACCTCATTTCTTTTATGGTTGCATTTGTGAAACTCGAGAGCAATTCTTTCCTTATGCTAAGAAGAACAAACCTCAAAGAGTAGTTTTATTTTCTTAGACAACAAAGGAGTTGCTTAATCATTAATGTGCTTTTCAATTTGCTTTTGTTTTTTTGCCTGTTTGTGTCAACACTTCTATTGAAATATAAAATAGGATAGGGGATGTATTGTTCATAATGCTTCTTTTATGTATGCAAAGAAAATTCCATTCTCTAGTGATTATGGATGCAAATGAGTTGGACTACAATCAGAGTTAGCTTTGTGAATTTTGACTTAATTGGCTCCCAATGGGCTTGTTGTGTTTCAATTTGTTGGCACAGCCATTGTTATAAATTTAGAAAAAATTGTCTCTCAGACCAAATCTGAGTGGTTTAAGCAAGAAGGCTGGTTCCAAAGTTCTCTGAGTTGAAATGTGAATCTTGAAGCATCAAGGGAGACCTTTCTTCAATCATGCGGTATCTTAGATACCTCATGGATACTATGTCACATGGGTGCGGGTACGGTACGAGTTCGGGTATGGCGGTATGGGTTCAGACACATCAATTTTGAGAATTGTGGTTACGTGGGTGCGGCAAATTTTATATTCTCAAAAATGATAAATGAAAAAAAGCATTAATAATCTTATAATACACAAAAATTTTCAAAATTAAAGAAAAATGGGAGGAAATATAGAATCTTAGTGGAAGGGAAATATAAAAGAAGGAAAAAAATCAAAATTAGAAAAAACATTAAGTTTGAAAAGATAATTTTAAATATTTTAAAATGCAGCCGTACCGCATACCCGTGTCGTTGTACCCACGTACTGACATGGGTACCTGGGCAACAGTGATGCCTTTTATATTTATGCTTTCATTGGATGAGTTGGTCATAAAACTGGATTTCTTGGTATTGGAAATAATGTCATCTCTCTAAATAGAGAAATTTACAGAAACTGGTTGATACTTGATGTCCTTAGAAACAGCCACCTAATATTTAAAATTTACAAAATTATTTTGTAAGTTCATAAAATAGTTCACACTTCATGGATGGAAACAAATAAAATATATTACGAGACCATTCTACGCTTAATAAAGACTGTACCATTAAGTAAAGTGTTTTTACAAACTAAATTTTTTAGCCCTGGGTATTCATGACTTTCCTTTCATTTTGGGCAACTGTGATGGAATCAGTTATTCATGGTACAAAAATCCTGGATAAGCGGTTCAGGGTGTTGGTTGTTTAGAGGCACTTTATCTTTGGCAGACCATCCATCCGTTGTTTGATTGCATGTATAATATTATTCATGATTTCTTCCTTAATGTTTGATTTTGAAGGATTCACCTTTCTAAAACATAAAAAAATTACTCTTTTATTTAACCAAAAACTACTTCATCCTGGTGCTTGATTAACGCAGTTAAACAATAAGCTTCTTGCTACCAACTACAACAATAGAAAGGTCAGACTTCTAGTACAACCTCTTAACACACGGATCAATTTACTTGTTAAAGCCCATAATGCATCACATCCATTTTGTGCATATGGATGAAAAAGCAAGGCAAATTCAAGCCAAGTTAAGTATAATAACTTGTTATGCTGAACACAAGTTACCAAACTAAATAAATTGGAGAGCAATTGCCTGTAATGTCGGAGCATATTTAACAAATTGATTTTATAATATCGTGATTATCATAATGTATTTATAATCTTTCATATAAGTTCACAACAAAACAACATATTTACATCTTAAATATCATTCCTGGTGATGGGATCTCCATCCTTCCTCACGGTGATGGCATCTGCATGCATCCTCTCCTCCACTACTGTTAGAATCTCATGTGACGGTTGTTCCTTTTACTGGGAAATGAATTGTAGCAATGGAATTAAGAGGTTGTGAAATGCAATTGTTGTGGATTGTGGGAGTGTCTCCTCAAGAGGTGAATTTGAATATGAAAAAAGCAAAAAGGGTAGATTGTGATATTTTGAAAAAAAAATGCCAAAATGAAAATATCTTGCTTTTGGTGTGCTTTTTAGAAAAAATGTTTCTATTATATTTTAACGTTTTAATGTTTTTAATGTTTTAGTAAGTCTTTTGGATTTTGATGAATGTTTCTATTATTGAAAACTCAAATTTTCGTGATTTTTTTATGTTTTTTAATTTTTTGCACTCCAGAAACTTTCCTGATAAAAGCAAATTTTCTGTCTAGTATCTGTGAAACGCCTTGCCAACAGGAACCCAAGAACATACTTATGAATGGGTATTTGTAATTTCTCAAACATTTGGAATTCACGTTTAAGTACATACAAGTTGGGTGGTTGGTAGATGTCTCAATATTATATGTGTGATAATATTTGAGTATCTAGTTTGGGATGCATCCTGGAAAGCAATCCGTTGCTTGTTTCAGAGGGACATGGCATGCTGTATGACATGTTGATCTCAATAGAAACTAGAAAGTGTGGCTGCTGTGACTCATCTTTTCCTTATACTTTCAGGAAATCAACAGGAGTCAACCTTGGCAAATGAACTGCAGGAGCAGGAAAACATTTTGAGGCAATGTATTGCACAGCTTCAAAATACTGAAGCGACAAGGACTGCTCTAGTTGCTCAGTTGAAGGAAGCATTACAGGACCAGGTTAACTTAGACAATTATTTTTGCATACCTGAGAAATTTTGAAGTTGCGTTGATTAATTTTATGAGGTCCTGTACAAACTATTCTAATACGTTGTATGTAAAATTGTAAATTTTCCTTTTCTCAGGAGTCAAAACTGGAGCTTATTAGAACTCAGTTGCAAGTAAGTGAAGTTTCTTATTTTTCTTTTTTCTTTTATGGAAAATTGGAGGTTGTGCAAGAATTGGTTGGCCAACAGAGATATGCATTCATCCCAAATGTAACATATGTGGAAATAACTTGGAAGTAGCCTCATATTTAATAAATTTGAAGAGAATTTAGTGCATGTATGCCTGTCTCTAGTTTCTGCTTACTACTTTTATCTTGGTCTATAACCTGAGAGCTGCCAAACCTGGTGCTTGGGTCAGTTTTGTCTGGGCCAGTTTGAGTATATTCATCATGCTAAGAAGAATCTGTGGGTGTACTTGCAAATGTTGTTTATGGAAGTAATCTCATATCCAAAAATCTCGAGAATTGTGTCCATATATGCCTGGCCCTACTTACTACCTTCAGCTTGATCCATGACCCTTTTAAATGTTAAATTTAAGCCTATTATGGGACAGGTTTTGTAATCTGCCGGAGCTGGTCTGCTTAAGTCAGTTTTGGCTGGGTCAAATTTCAAGTTTGCATATGTTTTACTTTATGCTAAGCAGAAGTTGTGGTTATATTTCTGAATGTTGTTTACCAAAAAATATGATCTATCTAAAAACATCTTGCATTGTCCCAAATATCATTCTTAAATTTTTATCAGCAAGGTTTTCATGAGTATTTTCTCGAGAAACCTGAAAAAAATCAAATAATATATAAAATATATAAAATCAATTTGGAATCATCAGTTTTTGCTAATTTTTTTACAATATTTTCATGATATTTTTTGTCTTCGTGATATTTTCAAGATGTCATTTTTTTGTTTTCCCTTGTTTTTCCATTTTTTTATTTTTACCATGAAAAAACTTTGATTTGTGATAGTGTGCATCATCACCAATATTATCACATTTACATTGAGAATGCAGATGTTTGCAGATCTTTCTTCGCATGCTAATTGTATCTAATCATTCTAGAGATTTGATCGTGACATATCTAATCCTCTCTAATGAATGCATTTTCTTATAAGAAGACAAGTTTGATAGTGATTATGGGAAAATCATATGTAGGTTTAGATCCTTCCTCTCACTTGATGCGGGCTGCAGAAAAAAGAACCATGATGTGTGCAAGGCTGGCCCAGACATAGGTTGAACTTTTTCTCATATCTTGTGCGCATGTGGTATAGTAGTACAACAATGAGAGATATTAATTCAGATTAGTGACTTTATTTTTGTAATACCCCATAAGTTGAGTCTCGTATTGAAGATTGTAAGGGATCTTCAAGAGCTTATAAAGGAAAGGGGGGGGGGGGGTCATTAATGAAATGTTTGTCTTGGTTCCTAGCATTTTTAAGGTTTGAGCCAAAACTGCTAGGAGGCAGGTTGGGATCCACCAAACCAGGGGCCCGAGCCCAGGAGTGGGTCGGGTTGTTACAGTGGTATCAGAGCCGGTTCAATACACGGACATAAGGTCCCACACGCGCTGACGCGTGTGTCTTAAGGGAGGTAGATTGTAACACCCCATAAGTTTAGTCATGTATTGTAGATTGTGAGGGATCTTCAAGGGCTTATAAAGAGGGGCCATTAATGAGATGATTGTCCTGATTCCTAGCCTTTTTCAAGCTGAAGCCGAAACTGCTATGGGGGCGGGTTGGGATCCGCCGAACCAGGGGCCCGAGCCCAATAGTGGGTCGGGTTGTTACAGTGGTATCAGAGCCGGTTCAACACTCGGACCAGGGGTCCCACACGCGCTGACGCATGTGCCTTAAAAGGGGTGGATTGTAACACCCTGTTGACATATGTTGTATTTGGGTCACCTATTCAGGTCTGGATTTGGACCCGATCCAGTGTGTTACTGTTATGACCTTACTTAATCTGTGTAAACCCTAATTTCGGTGTGTTAATGAAATTCTAAGAGAGAGAGTGTTTGGCTGTTAGTGGGCACCAGTCCTCCTCATGGTTTTTTCCCTCTTGTTGAGGGGTTTTCCACGTTACATCGTGTTCATCTCTTTGTCTTTATTTTTACATGGTATCAAAGCCAGGTTGGTTCTGATTTCTCTATTGAGCTCGTGTTGGAAGAAAGTTCGTGTTCTCACTGTGCAGATTGGATTGGATATCCCTTCTCACTGTTTGGGTGAGTATTTCCTGTCGCCCGGCCTTGCTTGCTGCCGTGAAGTTCCGGCGTCCTCCTGCTGCTTGCATCGCTCTCACGACTGACATCGCTCGACGCGTTTATGCCTTGATATCACCTGACGCTCTCACGCCCGATGCTCTTTGTCTAACGTCGCCCGCTCCTTAGTCCTGTTGCTTCTTCTCCCGACGGTTTCAGTGCTCTCACGCCTACTGCATCTTCTGGCTGTCGTCCCCAACGTCTGCAGCTTCTCACGTTCTGGTCAGCGTCGTCTAGCATCGCCGGTCTGAGGTGCCCATTCTGTTCCTGTTTTTCCTGCACCATCCAACGCCGTCTACTTTATCCAGTGCCACCAACGTCGCTGGTTTCTTCCAGAGCTGCCCGTTCTCTCTGCCCAGTGCCGTCAGTGCTACTGTCTGCTCTGCCCAGTGTCGCCTGCCCTCCTAGCACTGTCTGCTCTGCTTTCTTGTGTTGCCATCGACTGAACAATCTTGCCGTTAACACCACAGAAGTTTGCTCGCCGCCTCCTTCGTCGTGTCTCTGCCGTTGCCAGGTTTCTCCACCGTGTACCCTGTTTTCTTTGTGTCTGCCACCTCTTTACAGTTGCTCTCTTGTTTTGTCGTGTGCATTCGTTCTCTTGTTGCTGTGTTGAACCTTGATAATGGCAGAGTCAACTTCATCTACTGTCAATATGGGCCAGGCTGATGTTGTGGCCTCTAGAACTGAAAATGTCCCAATTCAAGTCACTACCATTCGCCTCACCAAGGAAAATTACCTTCAATGGTCTCCTGCCATCACTATGGGGATCGTTAGTCGGGGCCGAATCGCCTATGTAAATGGGAGGAAGGTTGAACCTGTTGAGACTAGTGCTTCCTGGGGCACTTGGTTTCTTGAGGACAACCAAGTTAAAACTTGGATTGTCAATTATGTATCCTTCGATATTCAAATCCTCATCCTTCGTAAGAGGACCACGAGAGATATGTGGGTTATCTTAGAACACATGTATGGCCAGAAGAAGAAAATTGTTCGAGTGTATCAACTGATGAAAGATGTCTATGCACTTCGGCAAGGGGATCTCTTTGTGGCAGACTTTTATGCAGCGTTGAAGTTCAAATGGGAGGAACTTGACTACTATTCTGATGGTACTTGGAATTGCCCCCAAGACCAAGTACGTCTTGTAGCCAAAGAATGGAAAAATAGGGTATTCTTATTCTTAGCGGGATTGAATGATGACTTTGAAGGTATAAGGAGTCAAATCCTTAATTCAGAAGAATTGGTTAGTATTGAAGATGTCCACTCCCGTGTTGAAGCTGAAGAGCCAAGGCGTCTAATTATAAATGGGAGAAAGGGGGATCATACCTCACATAACGATCATACCTCACATAACGAAAGGTCTGCTTTGGTTAGCTGTGCTCCTATGGGAGTTGCTTGACCTACTCGAAAATGTACGCACTACAAGAAAACAGGTCATACCATGGAGTTTTGTTAGGACCTGCATCCTGAAAAGAAGAATAGTAGGGGGAGGTCTTCTAGTGGGAAGAAACTTGCTTCTGATGTTGCCAACTCTAGTGGAGAGAAAGCTTATATCTCTGCTGAACAGATTTGTGAGCTTCGTGCTTATCTGAGTTGGATTGATGTTGGTCAGGTCGAAGCGGTAGATGATGTGAAAGTTAACCATGCTCTTGTGATTTCTGGAGAAAAAGGTAATTCTTGTATGGGAGAATGGATTGTTGACAGTGGTGCCATCCACCACATGACTGACAATCCTAAGCTCTTCCATGAGTATAAGTTCTCATCAAGAAAGGAACGTATTTCTCTTGCCGATGGTTCCTTTATCTATGTAGCGGGAAAAGGGAGTCTTTCTTTGTTAAACAAATTTTTAGTGCATGGTGCCTTACATGTTCCTCATCTTCCTTTGAATCTTTTGTCTGTCAGCAAGATTACAAAGGAGTTGAATTGTGAACTCATATTTTCTGCAAATCGTTGTGTTTTGCAGGACTTGGTGACAGGGAAGAGGATTGGGATTGGTTTGGTGTCTGAAGGCTTATATCGACTTCCCATCCGTGTGGCCACAATTCTTATGACAGCAGTTAGCAGGATAAAGAAGAAGAGAAAAGATTGTCTTCAGTTACTTTTGTATTGGCATGAACGCATTGGGCATCTCCCTTTTGGGATTTTGAAACAGTTATTTCCTGATTTATGTTCTAGTTTGGACATATCTATGTTATCTTGTGATGTTTGTCAGTTTGCTAAACATGTTAGGGCTTCATACCTTGTTTCTAACAGTCGTGCTAATGAAGTTTTTTTCTTGATTCATTGTGATGTGTGGGGGCCTTCAGGAATTAATATTCGTTGTGGTTTTTAGTATTTTATAACCTTTATGGATGATTACTCAAGGAGTACCTTTGTTTACCTGTTAAAAGACTGTAGTGAAGTGCCTCATGTCATAGAGACCTTCATTCTTCTTGTGGAGACCTAATATGGTAGTTCTGTTAAGACCTTTCGGTCTGATAAGGCTCGTGAGTATGTATGTCAAGCTGTTGAAGATTTCTTTCGAAAAAGGGGGATTGTTTATGAAACATCCTGTAGTTATACCCCTCCACAAAATGGGGTAACTGAGAGGAAAAATCGTCAGTTACTCAATGTCACCAGGGCCCTCTTGTTTCAAAGGAATCTTCCAAAACAATATTGGGGTGATGCGGTTCTCACTAGTGCATATCTGATTAATCGTATGCCTAGTCGTGTATTAAATGGGCAGACTCCCCACTCTATACTTCCAGGGAGTCGTCAACCCTTTTTCCTTCCACCTCGTGTCTTTGGATGTGTTTGCTTTATTCATGATCACAGTCCTCATGTTAAAAAACTTGATCCGAGGTCAATTAAGGGTGTTTTTGTTGGATATTCTCCTACTCAAAAGGGGTATAAGTGTTTTGATCCTACCACTGGTCGAGTTTATGTTACCAAGGATGTCACTTTCTTGGAACATGTCTCTTACTTTTGTGAGAATCCTCTTCAGTTGGAGAGGTCTATGTCAAGGGAAGAGTATTCTTTGGGTCAAGAAATTCAATTTACATATTTCTTGGAGTACAGGCGAGAAGAGAGTCCACCAATTGTTGAGGTGCTTGAACATGAGAGTTCGTACTCTAGGCGAAGAGTTCGTACAGTAAGGTGACTGATGGTGACAATTCTACTCCTAATCCCAATTCTACTTCTTCCCTGAATGACCCAAGTCGTGCTCAGAAGAAATCTGTTGAGGAAAACATTCAGACAGAAACTGTTCAGACAGAAACTGAAAAAAAGGAGCTTCCCATTGCCTTGAGAAAGGGTGTCAGGTCATATACTCAACACCCTATTGGTAACTTTGTGTCATATTCTAGATTGAGCACCGATTACAAATGTTTTGTATCATCTCTTTCTTTGGCTATGATTCCCAGGACTGTTGTAGAGGCTCAAGGTGATCCCCAAGTCGACTCATGCTATGCAAGAAGAGATGGAAACCTTGAGCAGAAACCAGACATGAAAGTGGTAGAGATCCCTGAAGCGGCTCATCTGGTTGGATCTAAGTGGGTCTACACCATTAAGTACAAACCAAATGAGAATATTGAGAGGTACAAAGCTCGCCTGGTTGCCAAGGGGTTTAGTTAGAAATATGGGATTGACTACTTGGAGACGTTTGCTCTTGTTGCGAAGATGAAGACTGTTAGAGTTATTATTTCTCTAGCAGTGTTGAAGGAGTGGAAGATGTGCCAACTTGACATTAAGAATGCTTTTCTCAACGGAGATCTTGAACAAGAAGTGTATATGTGTATGCCCCCAGGATATGAGAAACCAAGAAAATGTTGAAATCGGGAAGTGTATATGTATATGGGCTCAAGCAGTCTCCCCGAGCATGGTTTGAACGTCTTAGACTTGTAATGAAAAAACATGGCTACAACCATACTCTGTTTGTAAAGAGGAAGGAGGGTAAGGTTTCTCTTTTGTTAGTCTATGTTGATGATATGATTGTTACAGGTAATGATGAAGATGAGATAACAAGATTAAAGGGTTTATTGGCTGCTGAATTTGATCTCAAGGACGTTGGCAAACTAAGATATTTTCTTGGTATTGAAATTTCTAGATTAGGTACGATCCTTGTTCTAAATCAAAGGAAGTATACCCTGGCTTTACTGAAGGAGACAGAAAAACTAGGGTGTAGACCGGCTTCTACTTCTCTAGATGTTGGACACAAACTCAGTATTAAGGATGGATAAACCTCTTTGTGAAGAAGCTAACGGGAGGCATCAACGTCTGGTTGGAAGATTGATCTACCTCACTCTGACTAGACCTGATATCACCTTTGTCGTAAATGTGACGAGTCAGTTCATGCACGCGCCTACAGATACTCACTTGAAGGTTGTCGACAGAATCTTGTGTTACTTGAAGAGGAATCCTGGCAAGGGGCTTCTATATGTGAAACAAGGGTCGATTGAGATTGAAGGGTATTCAGATGCAGACTGGGTAGACTGTATTGATATTAGAAGATCTACTTCAGGGTACTGCGTCTACTTGGGGGGAAATCTTATTGTTTGGAGGAGCAAGAGACAAGATGTTTGTTCCCGCTCAAGTGCAGAGGCTGAATATAAGGTTGGAGTGTCAGAATTACTATGGCTGAAAGTATTACTGATTGATATTGGGATAGAGACTGAAGGACCTATAAAGTTGTACTGTGATAACAAGTCTGCAATCAATCCGGCCAACAACCCTGTGTTACATGGCCAAATAAAGCATGTCGAGATTGACTGTCACTTCATCCGGGAGAGAATTGATGCCAGAGAGTTGATTCTACCATATATGAAATCTGAAGACTAAACTACTGATGTTCTGATTAAAGCCTTACCTATGACTCAGTTTGAGAGAAATGTATCAAGTTGAACATGTTTGATATGTATGCCCAACTTGAGGGGGATTGTTGACATATGTTGTATTTGGGTCACCTATTCGGGTCTAGATCTAGACCCGTTCCAGTGTGTTACTGTTATGGCCCTACTTAACCTGTGTAAAGCGTAATTTTGGTGTGTTAATGGAATTCTAAGAAAGAGAGTGTCTAGCTGCTAGTGGGCACCAGTCCTCCTCACCTGTGGTTTTTTCCCTCTCGTTGAGGGGTTTTCCACGTTACATCGTGTTCATCTATTTGTCTTTATTTCTACACACCCCATAAGTTTAGTCCCTTATTGAAGATTGTAAGGGATCTTCAAGGACTTATAAAGGCGGGGGTCATTGATGAGATGATTGTCCTGGTTCCTAGCCTTTTTGAGGCCGGAGCCGAAACTGCTAGGGGGCGGGTTGGGATCCGCCAAACCAGGGCCCGAGCCCACGAGTGGGTTGTGTTGTTACAATTTTTTCGTTTTTTGAGAAACAAAAGCCAGCATGGAGATTTGAAGTTGGATTAAAGTTATTGAGAATGGAAGTTTGTCAAACTCGTACCAGATCTTCAAAAGAGGATCAAGAGAGGATATTATGTGTCCTTGTTTCTTTTTCTTGCATCTGAACCTCTTTCAGTTAGAGGCCCTATCTGACACCAATATGCTTGTTATAGTTATATGAAGCATCATCTTTTTGTACCAGTCAACGTTAGTTTGATGGTCTCAATATATGATAGTTTAGCAAAGGAATTGTTCTGGTCAATAGGTTATTTCATGTAGTATAGAATCTATAGATCAGTATATACTGAATATCATAGTCACAAATATTGTTTTCACATTTTAAATGGTGAAGTTTTCCTCGGCAAACTTTAAAAAAAGGGAAAAATACAAAATAATTTAAAAATTAAAAAATCTTACACATTAGGAAAAAATAAAATAGATGAGAAACTAACAAGACAACATCAAAAAATAAGTAGATAAGGAAAAAATAAAAATTAGAAAATGGAAACAAGCAATTGGCATTAGAAAACATGACAAAATGCCTAAAATGAAAAAAGGAAAGAATGTGACAAAAAAGCGATTTTTTCGATTTGGTGCTTTTTCCAAAAAGAAAAGATGGCATTTTTTTGCCTTTTTTAGACTGATTTATTTTTTGCGTTTTTTTTTAAATGTGTTTTTTGTGACTATGCTGAATATTAAAGAACATGAGGTGAGATGAAAGCTGAGTAACATTTGTCACACCTGAGTTGGTAATGGACAAATGACAATTTGCTTTCTTTCTTGTTGAATCATTGTTAGAATTATATCCTATGTCGCATGGGTGCTTCTAAATGAATGCCGCACCCTTGTCGCACGTGCTGGTGCTTGTCCAACACAGCACATTCGGTTCGGTCAAGCCGAACCGGGTCGAAATTGACCATTTTAAATGTGCTTATAGCTAAATTATCTTTAATACAAAAAATTATATGTAAATATAAATAAATAAGGCTACTAAACAGTTAAATAACTATGTAATAAATGATGTATATACATACACACATATATATACAACCTCGCCGCACCCGCACCTAATTCTTTTGAAAGATTGGCCTGTCCGCACCCCCACCCGCACCCTGCACTCAGGTGACATATATTACAGCTTATTGATTGTTGATTATTGGTTTGTTTTTGGGCTATATATATATTTTACATCCTTCACCAGCATCCACACCCATACCTCGCACTGTGTGATATAGGAGGAATCATCAACAAAAATTAAATTTTCACCCCGTTTATGATTCTTTCCTTTTTATGAGTACTTGATGGAACTATGTGGAGATTATATGGTGATCCTGAAAGAAGGTAATCATTTGGATTCTGTTTCCTAGATGATAGCTGCTGATGTTTTGTCTGGATGGCTATGTGAGAGTCTTTGGCTTGTAGTATGCCTGTTCTAATTTCCTCTTCCTGGAACTGAAGTTGCTGTGTGTTTACTTTGGTCGTTTGCTGCTATAATAGAATCCTAATATGTATATTAGGTGGGATTAGAATGTTAAACCTTTATCTTAATACGTTCTTTACTCGTGAAAACTTCCTAGGTAGGGGACATAAGCATGGCAATTTTCTCCATTTCCTCAGGTTGAGGTCTTCAGCTGCAGTCTGTCAAAATGTTCACATCTTTATGTGCTTGACTTGAAACCCAACGAGTATTGCCATCACTGACATGTGCTTTCTGTCGTTATTTGGCAGGTCGCACAAGCCCAAGCTGAACAAGCAAAAGCTATGCAGCAACAGTTGCTTGCTGGACCCGCTTGTGGTCCGCCTGAATTACCTTCTACTGTTGAACCTAAACAAGCTCAAGCACAGATTGCAACAACCACAGCCATCTCCAGTGCTACCCATCCACATCAGCCAGTGCCATCTCAACCACTCACTTCTTCAGTGGACATGAAAATGACTTCTGAAGAACAAAAGAAAACTGCTGCTGCTGTTGCGGCAGAAGTTGCTGCCAAGTTAGCAGCGTCAACATCCTCAGCTCAGATGCTCACATCTGTTTTCTCCTCTCTTGCTGCTGAAGAAGCCGCATCCATGAACTTTGGTTTGAAAACCAGCAGCTTTGGTCCAAGCAGCTTCCCAGCTGATAAAAGACCAAAATTGGAGAAGCCCATGATGGTTACCGACACAACTAGTTCTTATGTTTCTCACTACCAGCAGCAACAGGGTGGTTCTCTTGCACAAGTCCCAGGCCAGGTGTCAACAAGTAGTTTGCAGCCTTCGCCTTTTCCACCACTTCCACCGTTGCCACCACCTGCTATACAGCAACAGTATGTGCAAGCAAGTGGTATGATGGTGGGGATGCCGTATATGTATAGTGGCAACAGTTTACCCCCCCAACCGCCATTGCCTCCACAAATGGCGGTGGCAAAATCTGGTTCCACACAGATGCAACAACCAGCCCCACAGCAGCAGCAGCAGCAACAACAACAACAACAACAACATGGTGTTATTCCTGGTTATTACCAGGCACCAAATGCTAGTTTCTATACGCAAGGTGGTACACAACCAACTCAAGCCGTGCCTCGGTAGTTGTCTTTCCAGTACTGTTCCATCAATTTGTCGTGCTGAGGTCTGATGCTTGGGTTGTCCACTTTATGTGTAAGTCCATCCTTATGTACATTTTGCATGTAAACTGCATGTGAATGCTACTATGCTGGATCTTGTTGAAGCTTGCCTGTAGTATGTCGTAAGAATCCGGAGGGAGAGAAAGAATAATAGTAATGTTATGCACCGATGATTTTGAACTGTAATTTAATGCATATTATGTAGCGATCTGCTTTTAGATGTAAGTTACCATAATTTAAATTTCTGTACATTTCATCCTTCTATCTTTTATTTGTCAAGATTTTGATTCTTCATGCATTCAGAGTTGATCCTACTGTCTTTTAGCTTTTTTTTTTTTTTTTTTTGGTGTGTTTATGCCCCTCGTCCTCCTTTTCTGCTTTAGTTTGTCCCAATTCTGGGAAATGTTTTGCCTCTCCTGACGTATTTGACCCAGGTAGTGGCAGTCCTCTTGCTGATGATAGTCACTTGTGAAATGTGAAAGCCTGAGCGTCTACGGGCAGTGTTATGCATGAAATGCATGTGTGAGAACCTTTGGAATCGTTCAAATGGGAGGCGATGACAAATGGCAGGCTAAACCAGCACACCCTGGAAATGGGTTTCTTTCATCTCAGGTGTCGGTGGGACCAGTGTCTTACATATTATTCTTCGAAAGTTAAAAAGTCTGACTTTAATTCATTCATTTTTTATTTTTTTTTTCTTAGGATGACACCATCCTCTAATCCAGCTTTGTAAAAACTAGGCTTCATAAAAATGAAGTTTTTTAATGAGTTTTTGAAACTTTTTTTTTTCAGGCGACACATCTAAAACAGTTTTTGAAGAACTTAAAGAGGACCCGGTTTTTCACTTCTTTTTACAAAACCAGATTTTGTGGGTTTTCTTCAAACCAGTTTTGATGCCCCCCAAACACTTCAACAACATAGTTTTGAAGTGTCAGCCAAACACCCCTTGTATTTGCCAAGATTATCTCCACCAAATGGAAGAAACTTGAAAACTTTCAATGCGTCATAGTAAGTACGTTCATGAAATGATAAACTGCCATTTTTTATCTTTGTGGTCATTGAATGCCGTATTTGCCATGTAACTTTCACCCTTAATGTGATTCGAATTGGAACATCCTTCCAAGCTTCATAAATATGACGATCTCAGATCGAAGAAAAGAATTTCATATCGGTAATAAGATTGGATAGAAAGAAATCATGCCTAACTAGATTCCATGAAACATATGCATGACAGCACGTAAACCACCAACCAAAACGAAACGTCGTCCCCGTCGCCTTCCCGCAGGACTTGGTAGCCGCTGCTGACCTTCACCTAAGGCATGCGGCAGGGGAAAAAATGCACGGTATGGGGTTCGACTTTTTTGGAGGGTAAAATTACTCTTCACCAGGGTAATCTTTTTTGTGCTTTACATGAAAGTGAAAAGCCGTACAAAAACGGCAAGTTTCTCCCGATGCATATGCACACAGTAAAATCCAAACGAGGCCTAAAGGACAAAAAAAACTTCTGCAAACATCCTTACACTTTGCATTCTGTCATAGTAAGTTTCAATTTTTGTTTTTTCCATCGTTTGATTAGTAAGTTTTTCTGAAAAGTACATTCCAGTAAAAGGTTTCTGGCTATCAAACTTGGTGAGAAAGAAGCAGACGAGGAAAAACTGAATATCGTTTCCGACTTAGCCTATCAACCTGGGGGGATCATATGAGAAACTTCAAAACGAGCTTGTTCTCGATGTAAACTTGTATATCGAGCAGGTTTTTGTATAGTCTTTTCGATCGTGCGCCTTGCAAGTACCCATTGTGAAGCAATGACAAGTGATCTTCTGCTTTCTTTTGTTTTTTAAGTCTGCCCAACAGAAGACGATGGTACAGTCCAGAATTATTTTATTTGCTAGTGCGCACATAATGAACTGTATTTAGCTGATAAATGTCGAAACTGTACTTTGCAGAAAATTAATGCCAGGGAATCGCAACCTCGGGGATTGATCATAGTCATACGGCCAGCCAAAGGTGGAATTTTACAAACTTGTTCACGTGAACTAGTTGCTTCGTAAGCATGATTTAAAACTTTGCAGCCAGAAAGAAAAATACAACTTACAAAGCCAGAATAGTACTGTACATTTGACATGGGTTTACAAATTTTCTTTTGAAAAATGGGGGACAGATTTATTTTCTCTTATAAATTTGTATTTTTCATGATATATTGATAAGATTTACGTTTTCCAAATTGTTTAAATTAAAAGAGTATGACAACACATTGTGGTCATATCGTAGCATGTCTGTTTCCATCCATGTGGCACTGGTTACCACATGAAGTAACCAGTGAAGTAAATAAAGAAAATAGATGCATGACATTACGTTTACGTCCATATATATCACGTCTCTACCTTGTACAGCCATGAAGTAAATAAAGAACAACCATTCTTTTTCTTGGCAATTTAATGCACAGAATAAAGAAAAGCAAGTGACCAGCATTTTCCAATGTTCCACAGAGTTCATTTATTTTGGTTGGGGGCTAATTCTCAGATATATAGTTGCTTGCTTTTGAGTTTTAACTCAATCCCTATGCGTATTCTAAAAAAAAATTGCTCAATGATTAGCTATCACGTTGTGCAATGGGGGAAAACTATATCTTCCTCCCATGTGGGTAAATAACTATATGACAAGCAGCAACGTGGTGGCACCTGTGCCATCGGGGAAGTTCTCACAGTGGGACCCAAAAGAAAAAGCAGCGTCGATCCCACCTTCATCAGCCTAACAACAAAATCACTAGACTGTTAGTGAGAAGTTAGAAATTTTCACGTTCTTTAGCATTTTTGTTGGGAAAATACAGATTTTTGTAAGGAATATGTTGACAGATTTAAGTTTTCAAGGGGAAAGAAAACTTGTTGGTGTTCTCCTCTTGACCACATATCTCAGTTGTCTAAGTCATGTCAAAGATAATCATGGGTTCCACAAAGCCCCCATGGACACATCAGTCAATGTCAAGCAACAGTTGAAAGGAAAAGCTGGCTATGATCTTATCACTGCTCAAAGTTTCTTTCAAATCGAGTTGCTGGAGAAACTCACATCCAAAACTGCTCATTGGGTTACCAAGATTCGAAGTACTTCACTAGTTATATTTTGAGTTTCTTTCAAATCGCGTTGTTGGAGAAACTCACACGCAAAACTACTAAATGGGTTATCAAGATTCGAAGTACTTCAATAGATATATTTTGAGTTTCTTTCAAATGGAGTTGCTGGAGAAACTCACATCCAAGACTGCTCATTGGGGTGTCAAGATTCGAAGTACTTCACTAGATATATTTTGCACATATATTTTCTCTGTACATCAATTAGCCAGGTTTGCCTCTTGGGCAGTGGATCTCGGAGGCAACTAATAACAGAGGAAAAAGCAAATGGAAAAGGGGAAATATAGAATAGCAGAAGCGCAGTAGCTTTCCTAGTTTCTGCTAGAAGCCTAAAAAACATAAAGAGTGAAAAAAACAGAAACCTGCTACAAAAAGGGAAAAAGAGGAAAAGTTCATCCTCTTTGAAGTATAGTTACATCTGCCCCTGTGCCGCCGCTGCTATCAATGCCTGTTAGAGAAAGAAAGTCGATCGAACTTCCACTTCGACCTGCTAAAAGAAAAACCCATATCATTTTTTTCCTTCCTTCTGCAGTGGATCCAAGATTTGGTTATAGAGAACAACTGAGAAGCAGAAGAAGAAGATGTCGAAAGCATCAGAAGCTTACATATTCTGAGTAGGATTTGGTCTGCTCGGCGGGATCCTCCTCAAGCTCTCATTTGGCTCAGAGATGGGTTTGCCGGCATCCTTCTGCAGGCCGTTGAGAGTCTGATAAGACGAAACTGATGGAGGTGGTGCTGCGGGCTTTCTTGGTGCATTAACAGCTCCATGTCTTAGACTCCTAGCGTGGCAGAGAGAGAAGGGAGACATGAAGAGATGGACGCACAGGAGCAATAATAAGAGACAATATGAGCTTTTGCTGATGCTTCTCATGGCTTCCGGATGGCTTCTGTGAAGCATTGTAGTTGGCGAAAGGGAGAAGAGAGACAGTATGAAGATGATGCATTCGATTTTATATGGGAGTGTGGGACTTTTCTAATAGGAAGGAAGCAGGCAGTCATGTGATGCAACTTTGACTGTTCCAACTTTGATTCACGTTTTTTGGGGAGTAAATCAAATTTTTCGAGGCTAAGTTGTATATGGAAGTCATGTGAGGAGGCACGTGACACTCAGTGGTGAACTTAGTTTAATCCTTTTAGTTTTAGACTTAACCAGCTCTCTTTTCTCCCTTCTGTAACTGCAGAAGTACTGAACAGTTTATACTTTCTACCTTTAGTTTTCTGGGATAGTAGTGTACATGAGTTCATAAACCAAAAATCTGCCAATCTCTTTCCAAGGATAATCACTAATACGAAGGCACTGCTTCTTCACATCTAGCAGATTAATATATCATATTTTGCAAACATCCACGGGAGAAGAGATGTACACACAATGTGCAGGAAACTTCCGAGCAAGTGGTCACCAAGGGAACCCTAAGGGCCAGTTACATAAGAATTTTGCAAAGTTGTGTTACCATGTAATGTAGTCTCTCTCTCTCACGGCTTCCTTTTTCTTTTATAAGGTTGTCCTCATGCTTCACCTTTTCACAGTTCAAATTTACCGAAAGTTTCTCAGCATGTGATTCCTTTGTTTTTTGGGGGATAAAACTGAACTGCAAGCTCAACAGGCTAACTCAACGTATTAAAAGATAAGGACCCAACTGGTGCAGTTCTATGATCATTGGATCTTATGGGTCGAAACCCAATTTGATTTATGTCTGCGTCAGTCCAACTGGGGTCTGATCTCAGTTGGATCCACATGCTTCCTTCTGCCCAAGACTGGACTTTGGCTGCTTTATTCTAGTCAACCGAGACCCAGCCCGCATTTAATTCTTGATGCTTAAACTTCAACCTGTACCATGTATGGACACTGACCCATTTCATAAATAACCCATTTTCTTTCCGAGTCTTTCATTTTCTTTTCTTTATTTCCACTTTGTTTATAGAAAATGAAGTCCGAATTGCCTGCAGTTTAAGAGCAGAAATTTCATGTAACTACGTACCAGAAACTTTACTGCCCTTTTCTGAAATTCAATCATACACATAATCGTTATGTTGGGAGCCCCAACATCTACTTTTGTGGTCTTCCTCGTCGACGTATAAATAAAGATCTTATGAGTTATTAGTCGCACAAACTAATAAGATGAGTAAAAGACCTTACCTTTAAGATTGCAGACAGTCAAGATCAAGTTCACACAGTTCGAATTTTAAGCAACTTTAAAATTTGATTTTCTGTGTGCCTTTCCAGGATCCATCTGAAGAGGGCATCTAAAAAGTGACAGTATCTAGCAAGCACTTTTTCTTAGCCTTTTTACGCCTCGGATTCCTCTTTAACTAAAATTCTCCTTCAAAAGAACCCATTGCTTCTGACCAAAATTCAACCATGCAATTAAATAAGGACATGCTTTCTAGTACAAGCACATACACTCACAGAAGGTCCACTGGGCTTTCCTACCCTCATTGCTGGCACTCTGCAATTTCATCAGAACCCACCTTCCCTAGCGTAGCGACGCCTGTTTTTGGGGGCAGAATATAGAATACTTGTTGTGATACCAAAAAGTATCTTTTTTTTCCTTTTAAGTTATAAAATTTTATTAAAGAACACATCCCTAGGAGAGTAGGAAATCTTGGTACCATCTCTCTCTCTCCCCCTCTCCCATCCATTTGGGTTTTTTTATACATCCCCCATTTTTCATAGACTTGAAGTGAGTTGAAACCAACGTTGATAATTAGAATAAGTCTCTTCTTCGCTTTTTTATTTTTTGTTTTTTGAGTTTAAGAGTGATGGCATGAATTTCAATTGGGCTGTCTTCTTGTTGTGTTCACTTGGAGATGATTCTTTCGGGGATGGTCTCATTGGGCTGTGAAGAAAGCTGGCTGATTGGACTTGAGTAACTTTTGGTGTCTTTTTCTTCTGTCTCTTTTGGTTAGCACATGGAGAAATAGCGTCATGTAATTATATTAATCCTTGTGTAATCGGCGATTCAGTAGTATGGTTGCATCATCTGACCTTGCCAGTGTCGTTGTTCAACATAGCTACAGTTGCAGTACATGAATGCCCACGGAAAACTGTGGGCCTTCTACACACACGCACACACACAGACCTATTATTTTAAAGCATAGAAAACCATTGGTTATGCTTCAAATCAGCTTAGGCAACCATGTGATGAATTGTTACTTTTCAGCTTCTACCAAAAAAGGATTAATCTATAGATCAGGCCATCATTATGCAGGAGGTTCAGAGTGAAGCAATTGATATATGTTCTAGCACGCTCTTCATGCTATCTATGATGCCTTAGACTTCAACTAGAGGAACTGACTAAATTTCGATCTGTAATTCTATCAATTCCTACCATTTAAAAGAGTTCTGAGAGTTCATACGACCTTAGGTTTCACTTCATACAAGCTTTTCAAAAAAGTTTCATAGGTACAGCAACGGCGTTCATGTTTATGAGCTGGATTTTTCACATAATGCCAAGTTAACCCTTCTTTTTTCTCCCTTTCGGTTACGCCAATTTGCCTCCGTCTGTGTGTTTCATTAGTCTCAATAAAGTGCAACTAGCAACTTGTTTTCCAACTGCAAGTACCCCGTTTCTAGGCGCAGGACCTCACGTATTTCATGACGTTGAAGCTGGTTGGATCGCTCATCAAAATGTTTAGGTATAGACCACATTATTATTAAATTTATGAGGAAGATAGACAGTGATATGGGGAAGCAGAATATGAAATGACGATAGCCAGGGATGTATCTATGATTCTATATATTACAGTTGGTGATCTTCAACGCAACATTATTCTATGTGCTACTTTCTCACCGAAAAACGCGGGGATAAATTGTTTATGTTGACAGTCCTCAAGCGTTATTTGACTGTTGATGGTCCCAATCTTCGGAAACGGAAAAAGAGGACTCTTTGTCTATTCTACGCGTTCAAGCAAGAAGGATGTAATTGGATTCATGTACCATCTACTTCCCAGATTTTAAAAATGAAGAAGATATTGCATGATCATATCCAATTCTAAGAAATGTAATTTATTTGCAACTTCACCCAAACCATGTTGGTTTGGTTGACTACCATTCGGTATCTTCCATTCAACAAGTTGGTATTTTGAAATTCGACTGCATTAGCTGTATGGGTCAAGTTTCCTGTTAAAGGAAAACTAGCAAAACAGAAAAAGCCATGACTTTGATGTGTTGGAAAGAATCGGTAGATTGCATGAATTTAATACCCGAAATGACAGAACAGGGCAATGTGAATGGAGGAATAGCTTTCCTGCCAATATGATGAATTCTTTAGGCAACAGAAGAAAAAGAGGTTTTGCATTCAGTCGAACTGGTGTAAATCGAGGAGACATTTTGACCAAGTTCTAGAACCCAGGAACTGAAAGCAAGTGTGCAGAAATTTTCGGGTTTTTGCATACATGAACACCCAGCTCAAGCTTTGATGCTTATGAGAACAACATTAACACCCAGATGAATCAAGAATCAGGAGCTTCAATAAATTCATTGTTTCTTGTTTCATGTAATAGTCCCTCACGACTTGGCCCCAAAATCGCACAGATCTTTCAATGTTTGAAATGTAATTTGCAACCAAAAGCTGCAGAATCAAGAGTCTGATGTGCCACGATACGTTGAGCTCCAAATGATTATTCCCCGGAGATTCTGGGTTGAAATTTTGAATTCATACAAGCTCGAAAGCGGATTCCCTTTCTCATAATTCAAGAGCGGTTGGGTTCCAATATACTGGTCAAATTTTGTGGTTTATTCTAATCCCTGCCTTCCCTCTTTCCCCTGTCTCTTGCTGGGAGATTCCAATTATGCTTTCTTCATCAGGTTCTTTCTTCAAAATAAACAGAATTCTGCTTCTTGGTGGTCTACTGCAAGTGTAAGCAAGCACCTAGTCGTCACACATAGCCTTCAGCTATGTACACTTTAAGTTACTGAGCAGGCTGCAGCTAGCAGTTGAACATGCCTCTTCTCCTTGAGACTCTATTTGAGTGCCTAGAGATGGATTAGATTAGCTAGACAATAGCACATCGTGGGTCATCTGTCTTTTCTCCATTGAAAAATCTGTGGTCGATCTAAGGGCTTGCATGGTGGCTAAAAGTTGCTGGAGATCTATTATGTGGATGTCATATATAGCATAGGTTATACTGACCCTGCATCTCTAGGTGGGTGGGTAATGAGAATCAATGGTTATAATGTATCAGCTTGTTATCTATTGCAAAATAAAGTTGGTTTAATCCCTGAGATTTTGAAATTTGACGTGAACAACTTATTTGTTGGAGAAAATGACAGAATAGTGCCATTGCATTTGCATTCGCAACTTTATGATGTGATAATTCGCTCCAATTTTATCTTGTGTCCAAACAGCTGCCTATAAGGTGAGGAACCTGCAGTGCTGGACGACGCAGAGTGGCAGCAGAAGCCACAGAGGCGTCCTCTTCCTGCAGAAAGGTGAAGTAGGAAACTATGCCATCAGTTTAAATGGATATATGTGCGTTCAGTTTCTTGAGACTGAAAGTCCATCATTGCCTAGTAATCAGTCATCCTTTGAGGTGAGTTTTTCTCGTAGAAACCTGCAATATGGCTCCATGAACTAATCTCTGTTTCTATTGCTCGTGGCCATGATGAACTGTAATTCGGTAGCGGAAGAGGAAGTAGGGTCACGTAATCAAGCATGCCCGATGCGTGCAGAAGCAAATCCTGCATACCTACCACATGCTTAAAAATATCGCAGGATATTCGATCCTTTCCTCTTGTCAATCAAATATATTATAGAGGACAAACACGTAGCCTACCAGTACTTAATCATGCAGACCCATATCAGCCACATGGCCACTGGCTTTTCTTTCTCCTATTTCCAAAAAGGTGTAGGCGCGACTCCCGACTCCTTTTACTTGTTTACATCATTTGACGCATGATTCTAGCTAAACTATTCTCTTCAAAGACAAACATTAGGTACTCATGAATGCGTGAGAGGTTAGGCAGGTACCAGCACATTTTTAAGTAATTAAAGTTTCAACTAGGGGAGATTTTATATATATATATATATATATATATATAGAGAGAGAGAGAGAGAGAGAGAGAGAGAGAGAGAGAGAAAGAGAGAGATGGATTGATAGAATGTTTTTTGGGTCTTATTTTAAATGGTTTGAGCTAAAAACATAATCTTTTTATGCTTCTTCAAGCAAGGATCCAATCTCGAGCACCGATCTTGCCTCATGTTTATTAAGCTTTTTCGTGATATTAATTTCTTAAAACAAAGTGGTTGCAGGTCACTCGAGTTTTAGCCTTCCACGCACCATCCCATTTATTAAAATGGGTTTCTGCCCGTAAACTAAAGCAACGACGTCAAAATTGTATGCAGGTAACATTTTTAATTGTTCAAGAAAAAGATATGCGAGTATGAAATTCTTAATTTCATATTCAAGAATAAATACAGAAACGTCAAACAGAGAGTGAAGATATAAGAACATGCCTCGTGCCTTCACTAACCATTCTTCGCCTTCATAATCTATCTTGAAAAAGATTTAGGATCTCATTAGATGGATTATCATGTTTTTCAAAGTAGTGTTGAAATGATTTATCGTTTATTTGGTCAGTAGGTTGGACCAAGTCCATCAATCAATAGGTTGAATATGTAGCCACACTCATCATTTACCAAGGCCGTGAAAGGCAAAGATAGTTAAATATACATGCCAACCACTTATATGAGTTGAGAAGTACACAATCGCAAACGAACTTGAACATTTTATCCATGCGCAGATTAGGGCAAATTATAGTGAATGATCATGTCTCACATAAAAATTATTAAAATTTGCCAGTTAGTTATTGCAGTGACTTTTTATTATAGCAAACAATATGTGCAGTATTAGTCAAACCATGTCAATTAAATTTTTACAAAGGCTGCTAGTTATTGCAGTGAATTTCTATTATAGCAAACATCTAGTTAGGTTGCGTTTGTTTATGCAACTTTGCTAACCGGATGTTAAATTCATGTCAGGAATGGAATGGTTTGTCACTCTCTTCGAAAGACGGAGCACCAACCGATGGGCCTCAACGCGAGTTGGACCATGACATCCTGTCATCAATTACTGGTATTATACTCATGGAGGCATTAGCAGGATGAAGGAGCAAATGGGACATCAGGATTTG
Source organism: Nymphaea colorata (assembly GCF_008831285.2). Taxonomy (NCBI): domain Eukaryota; kingdom Viridiplantae; phylum Streptophyta; class Magnoliopsida; order Nymphaeales; family Nymphaeaceae; genus Nymphaea; species Nymphaea colorata. The sequence continues at coordinate 35,762,103 of NC_045138.2, forward strand.
CTGTATCATTTTTGTTGGTCTCTACATCAGAATGGTCATCCTTGCACGGGGACAGGATCTTCGTCGTGGATTACTTTTGCAACACTGTAGCTCTGTTCTATTTCTTAACAAAAAAGTCATACCCCGAATATATCAGGACGAGCTAGCCTTATGCCGCACACAAAAAACCATGACACAGTCGAGCAAGGAAAGAAATATGAGATGATGCAACATCTAATAAAATTGGTAGCAACACCATATTGATGCCAAAAAAAAGTTTACAGGATTGCCACGGTTCTGCAAAAGGCAATACAATGGCTGTAAACATACTCAAATTCAGCTTGATTTAATTCACTCCAGTGAATGAAGGAGAGAACTTTATCGACTCTGGAAACAATATACAAATATACGACAAATATGACTTCCTAAATTCATCTGACTGACTTATTATGAAAAGAATCACGGATATTTACATAGTTCCTTTCAAGAACAATTCCAAAGACTCCAAAAGGGAAGAAGCAAACCAGGAAAAGAACACTCCCAAGACTCAAAAAAAGAAGAGCAAATGACAAATCTGCACAGAAGAAGGCTACTTGGGGTTGGTCACTACAAGATCATAATCCCGATAATTCACCTATTGAGAAATCATGGCTTGACTTTGGACTGTAGAGTATCTCACACGGCCTATCATTAAGGCTATCCTTTAATATTGTAATCTGGCCCTCCTTGAGTAATATTTCTTCATCAAGCGCTTCAATCTTTTTGCGCAAAGTATCCAACTCATAATTTTGTAACATATTCTTTTCACTGTATTCTTTCACTTGTTCCCACATTAGATCTCTCTCTTTTGATACCTGACTCAGTATTCCCTTCAACGCTGCAAGCTCTTTCTGGCAATTTTGTGCTTCCATTTCAAGCTTGTTTACTGTTTCATTCTTTCTGCCAACCTGCCCATGATTTGTAGCTCAGAAATGAAATGAATGACATTTTTTTGGATGTAACATGAAGACATAATTTGAGAGAAAAAGGAGTAAAGACAATGGTCACAGAAAAGGATTATGAGACAGCAATTTTACACTTCATGTGATGCTAAAATGGTGACCCATTTCCCTTCTGCTACTGAAAACAAATGAGCATCCATCCAAATAAATATGGATAAATTTAATGGTCAAGATGAAACATGTACCTCAAGTTCAAGGTCCTTTACTTTATGGGTTAGGCAGGACAAGGAATCCTGAGTTCTCTGAATCTCTGACTTCAGTATGTCATGAAGTCTCACTGATGAAGCAAGCTCTGTTTGAAGATGTTCTAACTCGACCTCCTTTGACCACAACTTTTCTCTCAGTACTCTGGCCACTAGAACTTCTGCTTCTAGCTCAAAGCAGGTATTCACCTAAATAACCAAGGAAAACAATATTAACAAAGTTAAGGGGAAAAAGTAACTCCCATCAACTTAAAAGCCCTTATACATGGTTGATGAAAGCAAGAATGAGCAATTAAGCCCTTATACATAGTTGACACGGACATGGTTGGGATTCATATATGGATAGGCCCTAAATTCAGTAGCTTATATTCCATACAGTCCTGTAGAACCACACATCATTTACATGGATGTTGACAACAGTCCACATGGTTTATGTAATAAAGGAAAGAAAAAAATAAGAAAAAGATGCTTAACATTTGGCCAAAATAACAAATCATGCTTTGAAAAATAACAAAAAGGCGCTCAACTTTTGAAATAAATTCTCAAATAGCAGCCTACTAAAAGAAAACGTTAATTTTTTATATTAAAATAATAAAAAATGCACCTCGTAAAACCACTCTTCTTTGGTTGAAGAAAGATATTTTTGTTCACAAGAGGGTATTTTTGTCATTTTATGCCCAAAATTAATTTTTTCTTTTAATAGGCAGCTCTCTGAGAATTTCTCTCAAGAGTTGGACATCTATTTCTTAACTTTCAAAAGTTGGGCGATGATCCATTATTTGTCCAAAGGTTAAGCGCTTTTTTAAACTTTTTTTCTAAACCAAATTATGTCAATACATTTAAGTTGTTGAGCATGTTTACTTTGTTGCTATTATAATGCTGTGGTCCACAGAAGTTCCTTCATTTCAAGAGTTCTTATTATATGCACATCTGGTCACATCGGCGGATGGACTTTAGAGAAAGGACAGAAGTTATGAGCAGCACCAATTGATGTAGGCATGTCAAGCACATCCTCATATGGCAAGGGAAATATACAGTGTTATTCATTATGCATACAGTGAAAAATAGGAAATAACATCTTAATGGTGCTTGCGTGATCTCATCATCAGAGATAGTTCTACTGAATATTTTCTATGTTCCATCCTTTTTTGCCATTTCCCTGTATGATATAACCTATGCTAATCATTACACATTTGAAAAAAGGATGCAACTACCAACTTCACACACATTGCTACTCAAAAAATTCAGTTAGCAAATGGACTAACAAAGCCAAAACAAACAAAAGAATTGAAAAAAGGAACTTCCGTTACCTGCAACTTGTGCAGCTTGAGCCCTCGTTTGGGTTCATTTTCATCAACATTTGACAATTGACTTTGACAATCTCCAGTTACAAGGTTGAACCTCTCATGCAAAAATCCAGATGTTATCTGCAGGCTCCTTTTGAAACTCTCGATTTCTTGCTTCAATCTCTGGAGTTTCAGGTCAATTTCAAGGAAAGAATAGCTTGCTAATTGATGATTACCATCTCCTAAAGGTCTGTCTTGCTCGGAATATGAATCGTGTAGCTTTATTTTAATATAATCCAATAATTCATCACACATCGAACAGCTCTGATCAAGTAGAAACAGCCCTTGGTCCTGCAAGCTCTCAGTCCGAGCATGAAGTTCTTGATCAAGCTTGACAGTTGCAGATCCACCACCATTTCCAGTAGTTTGTAATCTCTCCAGGAGGCCTATGTTCTCCTTTCTGAGCATCTCTATTTCAACTCTTGAGGAGTCCAACTCCTTCCTTAATGTTTGCTCTAGACCTGTCAGTCTCAGTTCTTCCATCTGTAATTTGCACGCATAGTCATCTTTATCAAATGCTGCCTTCCCAATCTCAATGTTCAAATTAAGCCTTAACCCATTTATTGTCTTCTCTTGGTCATTGCAAGTCTTTTGTAGTCTAACCACCACTCTCTGTAGGTCCTTACTCTCAATTTCCTTTTTGTTATAGTTTCTTCCAATCAAGTCTCTTTCAGCTTCTGTTTCTTTGCATTGTTCCTCCATCTCAATTAGGGATTGCCGAACAGTAGAAACTTCCAGCATTGATTCTTCCAATTTCTTCTTTAAATCACCCAGCTGCAGCTCCTTATTTTCTAGCCTTGCATGGTTGTCTATTTCTTTGCTACTCAAGGAAACAACTTCTCTCTGAAGAGAGACATTTTGCTCTGCCAAATCCCTTACACGCTCTCGAAGTCTCTTCTCTTCTTGTTTAAATTTTTCATGCTTAGACGACCAGTCTCCTGATCTCCTGTCCAATTCCCTTTCCAAGCATGATTGAATTTCATTTTTCTCCTTCTCAATCTTCCTCACCAGTGCTTCATGCTCTATTTTTGCCATTTCAATTGTATTCTTCATATATTCCCTCTCCATCATCCGCCTCTGCATCTGCTCAACAACTTCAGCAGTCAATTTTCTTCTTTCACTGTTAAGGACCTTTACCATATGGATCAGTTCACCTGACCCCAGTTCTCTACTCTGAACATGTTGCTCAAATTCATCTGAGACATGCGCAAGCCTCTCCTCCGCTGCCTTACACTCTTCCAGCAACTGTTCATCTCTATCATGGAAATTCTCCAATTTTGTTGCTTCAGTTTCCTCCTCTTGTCCTTGGTACACGGGATATGTTTGTTTAGGGCCAACAAGATCATTGGAAGGATAGGACATATGCTCAGAACTGGAGTTGTTCATGTTTGTTCGTGAAATTTGAGAATGATCAAATGACTGCTCATGTCCAGGAACATAAGAGTAAGGTCCTACAAGAGGGTGCTTCTTTAGGCAATTATCACCATCTTCATCCAATGTAGAGGATGTTTCAGCATCAACTTCCTGTAGCTTCAGTCTAGATTTTCTAGGCAACACATTCCATAGCCTCCCATCAACATTCTGTACTAGGTCATGATTAGGGGAACTGCTGGGAAGACTTTCCACTCCGTCTCTGCTTGAAAACGGGAAACCAACATCCCTAAATTCCCGAAACGAATGAGACCTGGAAACCTTTTTGTTATTTCCTGATGAATCTAGGCCTGAAGAAACCTGGCATCTTGGTGGACGTCCCACATTCCTAAAAGGCCTATTCTCTACCAAGACACCATCTTCCCCAGCGCAAGATGTATACTCAAAAGAATCTTGTTTGGGCCTGATATCCCTGTCGTATTGCTCCCCATCGATGTACAGGTCTAGAGTTCCAGTTGACGCATGTGTAAAGCGTGCAGATCTACATCTTACAGGCATAGGAGATGAATAAGGCGAGCTTCCAGCAGATCCAGAATAACTTCTTGATGATGGGTGTCCAGAATCCCTTGCTTCTTGTCCCTGAGAATTTTGTTTCAATTTACTGGATGTCTTGATTTTCAATTGCCTCTCAGGGGTGACTTCGCTGCAAAATGAACAAGGAATGAGTACAACATCACAAACTACACTACCACATGAGAATAGAGAGCACTTGCCAGTTGGATCGATCATCATGGTGGTTTCTGCCAGCAGGAGACTTGATAGTATCTCTGGACCAATTGGACTCGCCTGAATCAAAGCTGTTAAAGTATTGTTTCTCTTGCCTAGGTGCATTGTCTTTCATGAACTGTGACCCTTTGACCTCGCTTATGTCATCGATAACTCCACCAACATGCTTGAGAGGCTCCTTATGCACCTTCCCATTTGTGGCTGTTGAAGAATCTTGTGAAGACCGAAAGAAGAACAACTTCCTCATCTATGCTGCACAAACCAAAAGGAACAAACCATCAGCAACTTCACTATAGAGGACTAATTTGATGAACCTAATTTATTTTTTTGGACTTAGAATTCCAAAACAACAGTTCTGGAATAGGGTGGAAGCAGAAAATCTTTTCTCCTTCCAATACCAAGATGTGTTTGATATTCTGCATTAATTATTCCAGAACATCCCTGGTGTTTGATGGGCCAGCATAAGAATGCTGGAAAAGGAATGTTACAGTTGATACCAAGCAGTAACAACCTTTAGAAATTAGTACATAACAAGAACACGACCAATGCAGGATTATGAAGCATGAACATTAAGTTTAACTGAACGTCGCAGCGTTGTTATATTAAAGCAGTGATTGCTTTCAATCTGAAGCAGCAAAGCAAGAAGGTGTCTCAAAACTTTCTGACCAGCTAGTGCGGAAAGTTGGCTAATTTGAAAGTTTAAACTTTCAACCAACCAGGCTTACTGCTAAGGACCACTTACTCCTTGCTCAATTTGCAAAGATTACACTTACAACTCTACAATGTTCTTTTGGTATAGATAAAATCATAAAATGGAAAAGTTCAAAATACGTGGCCGAGTTAAGACGCCATACCAACAGCAGTTTTAAAATCAAACAAACCATGCAAGACCTTTGATGGTGGAACCAAAGCCTCAAGCAACTCCACGAGCATTAACCCTCCTCTTTACCACAGCTGCTCAATACCAGCACAAAACAGCTGGAGGTGATACAGCTTGATATTGGGTCCATGTAGAAGTGAAGGATTTGATCTCAGTGCAGAAAGAACATGGAATGAGAAGTGAAGTGGGAAGTAGGGGTGGCACAAGATGGAAGGGTTGCATGAGCATTCAAGTCGCATAAATGCACTTCTGGGAGCTTCTCATCACGAGGTCCAAAAAAAGCTTAGAAGGCCAATCAGTAAGTCTGCAATATATATTGCCTATCAGTAGTTCAATCGAAAAAGAAATACCCAGCAGACGATGTAATGATCAATTGGCATAGCAGACATTAACAGGAGTCTCTGTCCCACACCAAGATATGGTGTTAAGTTTGCAATGAAAATGGCTGATTTTAGAAGGATGAACCCTGGAACATCATTTTACTTGTGCATTGACCATAAATCTGTTAGGTAGCAAAAAGAATAAAAAAACTGTTCAATGTCCAAACCAAGCTTATCCATGTCCAAAAGTCCGCAGTACCAGCGTGGCCACTAGATTTCTTTAGTAACTACAAAATTATATGGATAGCATAATAGGAAATCAGTACATATTAAGTCTTAAAACAAGTTGGCTTTTTGAAACTGAAAGGCCAATATGCCTATTAAGATATTTTAAAGAGTTCAAGTATAATTGTAAGCATATATCTCTTGCATCTGCTCCAAGGATAAATCTTTTTTTCTCATGCGGTTTCCCACTTAGGTTAATCTGCCCGCGCCCAGTCTTTCCGGTCGAATATGTTATGTTTCTAGAAGATTGTTCACGTGGTGGTTTTTACTTAAAACTGCTTTTCAAGCACCATCACATCAAAGATTATGAAAAGATTAATACTTTATAAGCATTACAGATGGAAAAAAAAATCCTTTCTGTTATTTAAATAACGTACTTTTGAGAGCACCTATTTCATCCAATCTTTAGAAGTTCAATAGGTTCGCCAAATTCTACGATTTATCCAACACTTACGAAGTTCCACAATCTCATCCAAGATCCAACATTCGCTGAATCCAAAATTTATCCATTTCATCCAACATCCGCTAAATTATAGCATGCTGCAGCCATGAGAAAAATAGCAAGCAAAACAAAAAAATATGCCAACCAAAAATATAACTATATGAAAAGAAAAAATAGAAAAAGATAGACACGTTAATCAGAAAAGGGAGAGAGAGAGACAAGGGCGGCCGGCCGGCGGCCGTAGTTTGCAGCAGAGATAGATAGATAGATAGATAGATAGAGAGGGGAGTGGGGGAAGAGAGAGAGAGAGAGAGAGAGACTGACCTGAGCAACGGCGCACCGGGAGATTCAACGGGATTTGCAGGCAGAATCAGCCAATTTCAACAATGTGAAGCAGAACACTCAAATGGAGTCCAAAACTCCCAAAACAGAAGTTAAGAAGCGACGAACCAGGAAAGAATCCACGGGAAAAGGGAAAGGCGAGATTAACGGGGTTGCAGGAAATGTATGCAGATGAACGTGAAAAGGGTTGAGCGATGGCTCGTGAGACTGGAGGTTCCAACGCCGGTGAACAGGGGTCGCGGCCGTTGATACGACGGAGTCGCCCGATCAGACAACAGAGGAGAAGGCCGCTGTACTAGAGTTCAGAGTCAGGCTGCACGGGAGAGTCAGGCTGCAAGGGAGCGTAGGATCATCCTGATGCCAAACCCTGGATTTCCGTGCGTTTTTTCTGCGGGTGCCATCGTCTCTAAGGAAGCAACGGATGCATGACGCCAGGCTAGCACCTTTTCAAATAATGTGGTGCGCCAAACTAGGAATGTGAATTCAAAAGTCGGTCCCAGCCAAAAGCAACGGAGCCCACACTCCTGAAAATGAATTATGAAACGCATAACCTAATAATAGGCTTCAAGTTATTTGTCCCCGTCCGACACAAAAGAGGATTACAAAAAACTGTAAATAGTTACTATTTTAAACCATTTATAAGTTTTCCCAGAGCACAAGAATAAGAAGGAAAGAAAGCTCCATCTTACATGATGATTAAATTAATATAGCACTTTTTGTGAACTAAAGAAACTTAACAAAACAAAGTCGCTAATGGACCATTTCAATTCCCAAGAAACCTTGATAATTAGAAGTTTAGATGTTAGAATCGCTTGGATTGGCGATTAATCGAACCGTAATTATTATCAAGAAAACGAACAGCAGAAAGGAGGGCAAAAGCATGTTATCGTAAAATTAACTTGAATCGAACTGCGTCATAGTAATCAGATGACGGCCGGGTCCAAGAACTGAATAGCGGCAAAAAAAAAAAGAAGAAGAAGAAATTCAAGAAATATCAAAGTAACACGATTTTTATATCTTGCCTTCAGATCGGCGGTGCGAACGGCGAAGGTTTTCTTCAGTCTTCATCAACGTCTTTCCCAAGTGGAGAAGGGGAAGAATGAGAGAAGATGACGGCGAATATTTAGGGCTAATCCTCCCTCAGCCGACGATTTGTTTCAGTAAGTAAGCGATTGATTCCCTTCTAGTTTTGGCGGGCCGCGGGTTTTAGTGAAACGTACAATTTAGTTATGGACGGAGAGGAGAGGAGAGGACCCGAATGGAACTCGTAAGTATCAAGACACTTCAATCAAATCGGATCAATGCGAATGGACCTCTTCCGATTGATCCGTTCCTCGATCTGAAATGTATGTATCTTAATCTCTTTCGAAAAGTATTAGAAAAAGGAATTGCGGCGCAAATTTGAATTTTCAGGTGCAACATCTTATCAAATCTGGTAGAAAGAAAAAGTCTAAAATGCATAGTTTTGAATGATTGAATCATATCTAATTTTTCGTGGGATATAAATATATATATATATATATATATATATGCTGCTGTTGGCTAACTTGCAATAGAAACAAAGAGACAGAAGAAATATTAACAAAGGAAAAGGCAGAACAGAGGCGCTTCTGCTTGAACCAGAGTGCTTTTATTTATTTATTTATTTTTTTTGAAGAACCAACCAAACCGGAGGCACCCCATCTTTGAGATGGACGGTCACATTTCTTCCTCTTAGGTATACTGCATATATATAATTTTTAAAAGGTTTTATTTATATGTTGGCTTCTGTTAATATTTTGAATTTATAGTTCAGTTCTTCTAATAATAAAAAATTTTATAGCTCCTGTTGTTTTCTTAATTTGAAAAGGAAACAAGATAGAAGAAAAAAAAAAAAAGATAATCGATATTGGACAAGCGTCTACGTTGCGGATAACCATGGCTTTTTGTAGATCAACAGCAACAGAAAGAAAACTCTCGAGTCCACTGTTTTGTTAGCGATTACAGTGGGTGCTCCTCAAGCTTTTTGCTTTGCGTTTGTTTCAAGGATTCTTGTCCGTCTCGGTTTTTACCAACAATCGCGTATCAGTTTATAAGTATCGGCTTTGTATGGAGCTATTTTTTCCCTAGTTTTCTTATTAAAAATAATTTAATAGAAATAGTTAATGAATAGCAGCCAGAACCATTTCGGTTTGTGATCGATACGGTGCGTATCGTTTTGGTGGAACGGTTTCAGCTGATGAACGAACATGGTTGAGCACGTTAGGCAAGAGTAGGCCTACCAAGTGATACTTTTCCACAATTTCTATTTGATTAAAGAAAAAATAAATACCTAACTCAATATTTGGCAATAAATAAGGAGGCACCTGATTTTCCAAGATACCTTTATAAATGCACCTAATGTTTTTGAATTATTAATAAAAAAGTAATCTTGGTGCCTAAACTTAATTTATCCCCAGCTTTAAGTTAGTTAATGGTAGAAAATCATTAAAGTCTCTCCAAATAAACAAAGTTTACATTTATTTAATAGCAATTTGCCCTTTTTTCCTGTGTCCGATAATATTAATAGATGTTTAATTTTATGCGAGACAATTTTTCATTAATATCTAAACTATTTTGTATTAATCTTAGGTAGTTATCATGTTAATTTAGATGGTAAATGTAACTTTTTTTCAAAAAAAAAAAGAATAATTGATTGGCAGTCATATATTTAATAATTTATAAAATCTTGTCAGCCAAGCGTCAGGAAACTTTGGTGTATTTTTTTTTTTCAGAAATTTTCAAGCACGCAATTTGGTAGTTTTGAATCTTTTCACTGTCTTGGTTGATTAATAAGTTGTATTCTTAAATCTTGAGACGGAAGAGTCAGCCCTTTTCGGTAGTACACGAAAGTTGATCCCCACATGAATTAAACCGTTGATTGTTTTTGAAACAATTGTATTTTGTGCCTTGACTTAGTCTTTTTGTCCCCGAATTTAGGCAGAAATTATTTTATATCAAATCTATTTTACGAGTCACTAAGATGATAAAGATCTTATAGTGCCTTGTATTGCGAAACAAGATAAATAGAATGATCTTGGAAGAGATGTGTACATTATACAATCAAACATCTGTATGTGTATCTAATTGGGTCCGCGTTTGGTGAGATCACAAGAGTCGAATGCTTTCGAATGCCCGGCGGCGGCTCGGCCCGACCCCCAGGCCTACTTTCGATCGATTAGTAAGTGGATGGGTCCATGCACCGCTGCAGCTTGGAGATGGTTGTGTCTGACTTAGGCTATAAGAGGTTGGTTGGCGTTAGGACCTTTTAACGCAAGACTGCCCATGGTTATTGAATTAGCTCGTTCAAAGATACGTGTGGGATTATTGTCGTGAACTTCTTCTATAATTTCTTACTTGAATATTACTGAAATGGCAGGAAGACGAAAATGAAGATGGTGGGTCCGTAGTATAAAAAATATTATTCTCTGAATCAAAAAAATAATAATTATGACCTTAAGTCCATGAATTTCCGTGGATCTCAAACCCAACTCCTGAAAAAAACGAGGAATTCGAGAGCTAATTTAAAATCATCATATGATATTATCGTTAATCCAACAGAAGCGGTGCAAGCCTGAGTTGGATTTCTATTTTTCAGACCAACCCGAAACCAAAAGCAGTGCCCATAGTTTCCCCAGAAAAAGCACAGACAGACAGACACGGGGAAAAAAAAATGGGATAACTACTAACCGTTCCATGTTCAATCAGAATGAGCAACATCGCACCGTTTCAAACAAATTCTGTGGGTATGGTATATTATATATCTACGGGGACCCAATGCCTATCAGTTTTGCCGACTCTCGGGGCAGATATAGTAGTACCAGAGACCCCCCAAAAGTCGGGCCGAGACGGTTTGTCGCATCTAAGATGTCAACGGATGGAAATTCAAATCATATCTTATTTATTTATGGGCTATTCACATAGTTAAATTCAAATTTGAACTTTAATTTGGGTTTTGGAAAAGTTTATACCATATATCAGAAACTAACCTTCTTCTTCACATACCAATATGAATCCAACTTTTAAATACGCAAGTACATTATGATCATTTAAGAACCAAATTTCAAAGTATATAGATAATTAAATATAAGATATTTATTTGAGTTCCTATCTGACCGCAATTTAATTGAGATGCGGTAGAACACGACTAAATAATCAAAAAAACATGTCCAACCCATTTGCAACCCGGAGAAGTGAATCTTGGGAGGAGTCACCCACTCACATCAATGGAAACTTAACATCGTTTTTGCGACACAGGAATCCCCGTCTCCCTCAAGGTTTATCCAGAGGTTAGATCAAAAACAGAACCCATCTAATATTGGGCCAAATTTTGGATCGCCAGTGCTTTCTTATTAAAACAAAACTATCCCAACACGTTAAAAAAGTTGCAAACTAAAAACTGACACTCGTAAGAAAAATAACAAGTTTTAGAAACTTCCCCTCATAAATAATGTGGCATTGCATCTCCCAAGTACTTATAATGCAACGCTATCTAGGATAACGTCGCAGCAAGATCCTTGGAACTCATTCATTCTGCCGATAAGAAATAGGGAACCGTAACTTTTAGATTTGCCTGGTTAGAGCGGAACATCGGGTAGAAATTCATGATTCTCTGTAAGAGCAATTTGTTAAAGTAACTCGCGCCCTTTTCCGCCTTTCACCATTTAACCAGACCACAAGAGGTGGAAGAGATGCGTGGGGTTCAACATCTCACGGGTTAACTTGAAGGAGATGTGAGTTCAGCAGCTCAAATATGATAATACGAATCGAAAAAAACGCGATAGCTTCTCCCCATCTCCAAATCGAAGGCAAAACAAAAGCAAACATTCCCTTCCCGCTCTCCATGCTTCCCCTAATTCTATATTATTGATGTAATATTTTGCCTGCGCTTCCAACTTCAGGTATCCCACATTCATTTTACAGAGAGCCATGGTGTATTGCAACCAAACCACCACCCGCCAACAGAAGAAGAAGAATTTCCCGCATAAAAGAGGTAGGTTTAACCAGCATTATCTTGGACAAAAGTGCGCAGATCGAAGAATCGGAGGAGATGAGCATAGAGCAAGTAGTTTCGATCTTCGATTTCAGGAACCAGTTTTTGCCAAAACCATTGGAAAAATGCGACTCGGATCCAATCGACGTACTAACTAACTGTTGCATTAACCGGTGAATAACCATATTTACAATGACGAATTTGAAGCTAAACCCAAATCTAAAGAGGCAGCAGAAAGGGGGAAATCTCAAAATTTTTTACAGACAGACAACAAAAATTTATAGACTTTCCGGAAAAATGTTTCTCCGTTTATTTTCCTTCAAGACCAGACCATGTCGACCGCGATCTTCAACTCCGAGGGATCTTCCACGGCGTCGTCTTCGTCGGCAGCGCGAACAACCTGCGGCGACATCGTCACCGGCTTCCGGACGGCGATCGACGAGAAGGCGGTAATCTGCTTCCCCTTAAGCGAGGAGGCGGAGAGGGAGGAAGCCGGGAAAGAGCCGCCGGCGAGGAGGAGATCGGGCGTCTCGCGCTTGAATATCTCGGACAGCAGAAGGACCAAGGATGCCATTGTATGCGCAGAAACCTGGTTTTTCAAAGGTGGGAGGTTTTGGGGAGCTAGGATGATTGCTGTTAATCGATCGGCAGAATATATATATAAAAGGAGAAGGAAGGAACTTGCAGACGGCGGAGCCCACAGTATTAATTCCGCTTCTTCCTCGGTTCTGGAAAGGGGTTTTGGTTTTGGCAGGGGCTCCAACGGGTTTCTGCGGAAACCATGGGTGGTGGTCTGGTAGTGGTAGACCACGAGCTCCAAGTTCCAACCGCTTTGCTTGGTTCTTCCCCCTTTCCTTGACCCGATCGGATCTCTGAGTCGTCTGACCCGATCTGGATACGCTGACGTCCTCCCTTGACGTCTAGCGTTCGGACTCAAGTCCGATCCATTTACCGTTCACTATAAGCTAAAGATCTTCTTCGTGATAAAAGAAGCCGTATTTTTAACACGAGCTTCAGAAATCGATCATACGTTCCTTCCTCCTAAAAAATTCAGGTACGAATAGATCTGGATTTGGACCCGCAAGCAGAAGACTGCAAGTCGATCGCTCACCTGTATCTGAGCTGAGCTGGATCATTGTGGTCCCGGGAACGAAGATCCAACTGGTATCCATTAAATTGGGTCACCTGGTGGCAGTCGGAAATTGAAGGCTCACCTGTGCTATCGGTGCATAAATGGCAGGCACCTCTCGGTATCACCATCAATTTCATTTTCCTGCAACCCATTCGGTACATCTGATCTGATCTGGGTTACGCTCACATTTGTTAATCCAGAAAGTTGAGAAGGAAAAGTTATGGCCCGGTGTTTTTGACCAATGCAAACATAGAAGCAAGATCTCAGAGAAGAGGGTTAGCACTGCACCAAACCATGGACAAACTACGCTGAATATATAAGTTTTATCCTTTTCAGCTCATTCAAACACGCTTCCAAGGAGAGCTTTTAAAAGGATAATCCGACGAGGAGGATCGCTAACTTTTCTTAATTTATCGGAAGCATATAAATTTTCCTTATTTTTCAGAAAAAAAAAATGATGATGATTATCATAGCGTGAAATGGCTGATTCCCGCTACATATAAGAGATTTTGAATCAGACCAAAATTTCTAGCTTCACCACCGTGCCCAAATGAAATTAGGAAAAAAAAAAATTGGAAACTAAAAGCAAGGAATTGAAATTTTTGTCTGAAAAAGAACTGGCCAAATTTTTGTCTCATGGCAGTGAATGGGTGAGAAGCATCAATCTGCCTTTTGTAAAGTTACAGACAGATGAGATGAATGATACCGCAGCGACGTCTCAGTCTATTTTTTTTTTCATTGAATTTTACTGATTCCTTGTTCCCTTCAGATCTTTATAATTAAAAGAAGGGCGGGGAGATCGCGTGAACCGATAGGGACGTGGCTCGTTATTTAATGGTGGCACCCAGTTTTGAAAAAGGAAAACTGTCGGGAGGAAAAGGCGGGGCCTGAGCTGCAGAGAAATCAAATATCGGAAGCCCCCTTTTAATTTATTGCCATGCTTATTTGATCTTCGTGTGAGACCCTGTCCGTCACCCTTCAGTTCCATCCCTCAATGGTTACGTTTTTTCCCCCCTCAGATCTGGATCATGCCTCGGGTTCTACAAATTCTATAAATCCTGCCACTCCATGTCCAAGCCTCAATGGAGATCGAACATGTTTTCAAATCCTTGGTTATGAATGGCACTTGATGCGCTCTTTAATGACCATCCTTGAGTCGGGTTGGATACCCAATGCTCTCTCTCTCTCTCTCTCTCTCTCTCTTTCCAGCGCGATTCAACACGTCCTCAATTCAATTTTTAGAAAATGCTATCTTATCTTATCTTGATAGTATTATTGAAGAATATTGAGTTTCCGATTAAGAATGATATTACTAAAGCTAAGTAGATCGGTTTTTGTTCCTTTTCTCTCCCCCCATTTCTCCTCTCTCTCTCTTTGTTTTGTAATTAATGGACTTCTTGTCTTCAATTTTTTTTAACTAGAAACCTCTTTTGATATATATTTCCATTTTATTCGTTCTCTTTCTCTCTCTCTTTACATGGTTTGTATCTATGAGCTTTACGTTGACCAATACGAAAGTAGCGACACTTTGAGACAGGCGCTCCTTTCACTTTTTCTTGGACATGAATGATGATGGGTCCAGTGCGTTTCTCCCTATTCGAACTTTCTTATGTTGCTGTGGCTTGGGGTTAAACGGTTTTCAACGCCCAAGATCTAAAAAGCTTCGTTTGAACTTCCAAGACAAAGATTTGAAATCTCGAGACATAAAAGATCCAACAATCTGACATTTCAGTTAATCAAACACATTTTCGTGTGAATTTCTAGCGAAAACGGCTCAACAGTAATGCCTTTTTCGGATTTATGTCAGATTCAGATCTATCAAGCATTCAAACGATGGACAAAGATCCACGGAAACTGGTCAACCCAAACCCGCGATAAAATATATTTGTTCACGAGGAATGAATGAAATGAAAGATTCATCCAAGAAGACGAAGGCGGGGAATGGGATGAATTAGATTTAAAACAGCAGGCGGATCAGAACTCTTCATATCCAAAACCTGGGAACACAAACCCGACCCGACCCATTTACCGGCCTCTACTGAGAACGATTGAGACCCGGGAAGGGAAGCCCTTTGAGTTTGGAGAGGATGACAAAATCGGAGATCTCGATAGCCGAAGCGACTGGCGAGAAAATGACGGAGAAAACTCGCATCTGTACTACTACCTCCGACCCCCACCGTTCCCGCACTGACTGACGAAATTATCCTCCCACAAATCCGAAACCCCGGAGCAGTCAACTGCCCCGAGACGTCCCCTGGTGAAGGGTATTACCGTCATAGGGTACATTTATGCCGCCCCAATGTTGTCGTCATCCTATCTCGGACGCTGTAACGCACGGGTAGCCGTCCCCGTCGTCTACCAACTCCCAGATACGTCCAACCAGGAGAGCACTTTTCCTATTCCAGTTCTGCCCTTGAACGGATCTTTTACACGTATTTCTGCTTGACCCGGCGGAAGGAGGCCGAACAAGTGCTCGAGTCGAGCACTCACCTGGGCGTTGCGTTGGTAGCTCCCGTAGATGAGCGAGCATCTCCTCCCCTGGCTTGCCTTGGAAAAATGTATTTATTTTCAGGGAAGGAATCCAAAGTAGAATACCCATGTTTTCTTATCACTTCTACAGTTTCATGTGTCTAATGCCCATGTTTTCTAATGACGAGCAATATTCGACCTTATCTTTCTTTGTCGTTTTTGTATACATTCATTTTGGTAACAAATTTTGGGGAGATCCCCAAGCGGAATGTGAATAAGCGTTATATATCTGTCTCATAGATCGGCTAAGAAGATCATTTAGTTAGGAACTAGGCCTTTTGCTTTTGTTACATGACTTGTCTGTTGCAAAGTCATCGAGATGGTTTTCTTCATGTGGTGTTTGATGAGGCTGGAATTGAGGAATTCTATAATTAAAATTCTCATTTTTGATGAAACAATAATTGCATTATCAAACAAAAAAAATTGATTCCACAATTATAGGCTCCTCTTTTTTTTTTAAATCAAAATTTCAGGATTGTGATTCTACCTCAATAGATGAAATTATGATTTCAGAATTTTTTTATCCCCCTTTAGGGCACATGTTATGTAGCTTTAAATTCATCAATTCTATAATTTTAATTTTTGTTTTATCAAAAACATCATTTTCAGTTTCGAAATCAAAATTTCAAAGCTAGAACTAGAAATCCCTCCATTCTTGGTGCTCTAGATTGAGTTTGATCGGGTTTCGGCTCCGCTCAAGCAAGAAAATTGGTCTATAGATTAGCCGGGGTAGAGCCCTAATTGCTCGCTGGATCATGAAGCAGGACTCGGAACCACGATCTATAACATCAACGTTATTATGGAAAAGGTTTAGGGTAGTACCGTCCGAACTGAATTATCGGGCCGTTCTCGTCCAACCCACGGTTTCGGTCGTTCCCGCCAGCAATACCACGGTTCATGGAAAGAAAGAAGCTTTGACACTCCGGAGAGCGCCGTCCTTCCCGGTCGATCTTCACCGCCACCGATGGCTCAGCTCCGCTTCTCCACTACTCCTCATTCTCGCTTTCCCGCCCCCGCCACCTCGACTGCCGTCATCCGGTTCTCCGGGCGGCACGGATCCATACATTTTCCGGCGGATTCTGCCCTCAATTCCGTCCACCCTGCGGTTGGAATCTCCCTCAATCTCTCGCCTCCGTTGAGGATTGGCGTCCGACCACTAGTGCGCACGACCACCGGGGATGGCGCGGGGACCACCGTTGGAGGTGGAGGAGGAAGCGGAGGCGGAAGGAGGAAGAATGGTGGCGGCGGAGGAGGTGGCGGTGGTGCCGGACATTCTAGGGAGGAGGGCAATGGGAAATCGGACACTGGCGGCGGGATCTTGGGGCTTTTCCTGGAAGGTTGGCGTTCTAGGGTTAGAGCGGATCCCCAGTTTCCGTTCAAAGTGTTAATGGAGGAGCTCGTCGGCGTCTCTGCGAACGTGATCGGTGACATGGCGACCCGGCCGAACTTCGGTCTCAACGAGCTTGATTTTGTCTTCAGCACGCTGGTCGTCGGCTCGATCGTCAATTTCCTCCTCATGTACCTCCTCGCCCCTACAGCCGGCGCAGTATCGGCTTCTGCGGCGTCGAATCCCTTCGCTTCAATTTTTGCCGCCTGTCCGAAGAGTCACATGTTCGAACCCGGCCCTTATAGCCTTTTACATCGATCAGGGACCTTCATCTGCAAGGGGGTGGTATTCGCGGCCGTCGGGTTCGCCGCTGGTATGTTGGGGACGGCGATTTCTAACGCGCTGATCTCCTGGCGGAAGCGGATGGATCCTGGGTTCGAGCCGCAGAACAAGGCGCCGCCCACCGTGTTGAACGCGCTCACCTGGGCGATACATCTGGGTGTGAGCAGCAACCTCAGGTACCAGACGCTTAATGGACTCGAGTTCATGCTCGCCCGAGCTCTGCCTCCGTTGGGGTTCGGGGCATCCGTGGTCGCGCTCAGGTGCGCGAACAACTTGCTGGGTGGGGCCACTTTCGTGGTTCTTGCCCGTCTGACTGGGTCCCAGAAGGTGGAGGAGGAGAAGGCAGAGGTCATCGAGGTGCTTCAGGATAATTGTGATGGCGAGACCCACAAGGATCAACAAGATTAATAAAAGCGGTTGGCTTTTCTTTTCGCCTCTAAGTTTTGCATTTTTTGTTCAGAGAGCGAGAGAATGTGAGGCAAAGAGGAGAGAAGTAAAGATGGTGTGACATAAAATTCTCAACCTTGCATTAAATAAATTAGATGGCATATTTTTCCGACCTAGAATTCTGCCTATCATTCTCCATTATTTGATCCAACTTAGACGGAATCCGCAATTTTATTATCGGTTTGCCTGATCTCTCTTGAATTGCCAATGATACTTGTTTGAATGGTCCGTAGTCTATCTTCAGCATCTGGTTATCTATTTGTTCATGCCCGAGCGTATGCATGAGTTTGAGTTTGGCATATTTAAAAGCAAGTGCTTGACTAAAGCAATTTTGGCGGAAAACACGCATTTGCAACCGCAGTTAGTTTTTTGGTGATCATATTTTATTTACCTGTTGCCGGTGACAGATAGCAAACTGTGGTCTTGCATCTGATCTGCTGTTGGTGCCCCAAGGCTGCGAGGGACTATCAGGAAACTTTCAAGACTTTGAGTTGATAATGAGTATTTTCATATTCAATGTCTTCAAAATGCAGATTGATTAATGGCTTGATTCAATAAAGCCAGTCTTCTTCTTAAGAGCATCCACAATAACATCACACATCTAATGGCGTTTCGTGAGGATGTGTTCTAACTGCAGATATATGTCAGGAATGTAGTCCTGCTGCTTGGGCCTCGGATTGCCAGGTTGTAGATGGGAACAGTTTGGATGGTATATGTGGTTGCTCAGAATTGGTAGTGTTTACTATGCCTGACTGCAGTCAATCGTGAAATAAATCCTGCTTCATCTGATTAGGTAGTATAGTGGGAAAAAATTTAACCAATCCATGCAAGATCCGTTTCTTCAACATAGTTACTCCATCCTTATGGTACATTTCTTGGCAACAACAGCTTCAAAGAGACATTGCAGGGGAATAAGGGTTGTTGCTAACAGTCGAGTGATCTACCCCTAAACTTTTCATTCAAGCTGCATCACCATGTCTGAGCCAATTACAGTTCGGTACGTGCCTAGTTTCCTCTGAATCTCCTTCAAGGTTCCTTTTTTGGGAGTTTGTTATGATACCAGGCCGTCGGGTTTGGTGGCTTAATTATTCAGTCCTTTTTCCGGCGCAGACATGGTTCGACTGTTGAAATGTTCCTGAGCTTTCAATTCCTTTTTTCCCCATCCCTTTTCTTACATCAACCAACAGGTGCCAAATTTTTTTTTATTGATAATTATTGATATGTTGGCTAAATTACCTAGATCTCGTTTACCAATAGTACATCATAAGCTGCCAATAGTAGTAAAGGCGACTACAGAACACCAACTTTACACTTCACAATATGCCTGAGCAAAATAGGTGAAAACTGTTTTCAAGTTACTTGGCTTCTACGACATTGACTTCTGTTGGCTTGGCATGGGGCGCTGGGGCAGGAGGTGCCTGACCAGGAGGAGCACGGTGAAGCCTGCAACGGAATGAGCCAGCGTGCACTGTTGGAGAGCATATACAGATTTTACTGCCAGATATGCTGGAGAAGGAGTCTGTTGAACTTGACCTCCTCATGGAGATGAAATTACCCTGGTTGTCACCTGCGCTGTCCTTCTGAGCGTGGTCATCTCCAATCAAATCCATAGGGCCCATGTCTTTGGCAGCTCGGATTCTGTGGACATCACGAGAAATAGGAGAAAATGTAAGTCATTTAACTCCAACTAAATAGCAACGTGGGTGGAGTTAGCTCCTTGTAGCTTCAAGAACAAAGTCTCAGGAGGAATGGATGAATAAACCCATCAAATCAGTTATATCATGCAAAGAATAAACCTCTCTGTCTCTGGGGTTCACAAATGGAAACACACACACAGACACACACTGAGAGTATGCAACTATATCCCTACGGTTGCTGGAAATACGTTCGATCGTCATGTATGCAGAGTATGTCTATCAGCCGCCCAGTGTTTCATGATCTGTTATGACGACATGCTTTCAGTTGGAAATTGGAAATATTTGGTTATCTACATGGAAAAATGAACTCCCAGATCAGGCATACATACCAAGGGGGCGATGCTGCAAACTAATCCTAAGAAAAAGAAGAATCATCGAGTTTTTGTTGCTTTTACCTGATGGACGGCTACTTCGAAATCAGATGAACGGGAAACTGCGATTTGTGTGGCCTGGGTTCTGGCCTGAGAGGGGCAAACTGCTTCCCAATAGATTGTGGTTTATATTTATAGGCAACACATAGCTTGTTTGCGTGATTGAGCCGGCAGCGTTGGTGGTTGAGATCAGCAGAAACCCACCTTCCACTGACTCCTCAGTTTTTTCTTTGTTTGTCTGTTTTTTTTTTTTAACAATTGTCTAAAGTCTAAGCATCCGAATACAGAAAAACTTGTTATAAATGGCCCTTCATATAGGAAAGAGGCACATGGCTGTCTCAGGCAGGCCTTGGTTTCACATTGAGCTGACCAACGTGGTCCTTACAAATCTATCAATGCTCTTATAGTTAGTGCTCCGAAATTGACCGTATTCTGGTTATGCAGACAAATCCTTTTCCAACCGGTTCTGTTTCGAATTGAGGCACTTTTGTGTTCCAAGGAGTATAGCGTAACTGGACCTTAAGGGTGGTAAGGGGAAAGAGGAAGAGAACTTCGGCCTTTTTCGGATGGCTTCCTCTCACTTGAACGGAGGCTATGCTTCTCCTCGCTCGATTCTTGAGCATAGAGATGAGAATTTAGTTGCATTTTTTTTTTCCAAGGCCATGGTAGCTAACATCCTTTTCCCCGAATTTACTTTCTGATCCTTCCTCAGGAAGTTTCGGAAATATGACCACATTAGTACTGAATCCTGCTTGAAAATTGGAGAGAGAGAGAGAGAGAGAGATTCTCCTTGGTGGGTGGTTATATTTTTGCCTTTTTTTGGAATAACTGACAGAACTTATTTGTTTATTACACCTTCTTTTATGAGTTCATTCACAAATTCTGTGTTGAACGTCAGCTTTCCCACAGTTTCGGAAGCATCTGTGATCGTTTCTGGTCCCATAATGGGAAATTCTGACTTCTGAGGTATGAATAGCAGGACTTCGACATTTCAAGGTCGGGGCCAAAAAGATACAGTTTTTTGAGGGGGGGAAAAAAAAAATCAATTCGTATGGCCGGCTGGTGACCTGATGTGAAGAGATTCTCGAAGTCTAAGACTAGCTGGAAAGTTCAAAAGAGATTTATGGTAAGTGAGAGCAGACTTGAAGGTTTTTCTCTTTAAAAAATGTTGCCTTGACGAGACCGCCACAGGTAGCATAAAAGATCTAGCAGGAACCTGCTATTCAACAAGGAAGTGTACATGGCTCGCGTGACAACACATCCACTGCTTTTCTGATATCGTTTTCCGATCAAAGACTTTCTTATTAAAAATACTCTCTTACCAATATCACAGGCCGGGGGGAGATGCGATGCTAAAATGTGGTGCATATTGCTGCAATACTTCACCTACCGAACTTCACAACGAAGCATTATCATCAATTGACAAAGCAAGATTTTTAGGTATTGGGTCCACACCTAAAACCAAAAGTCGGCGCCGTTTGTTGTCCCTGAAAATTTTCTGATTGAAGACTCCTGATTGAGGCAATGCCATCATGTGGTGCAGGTTGCTTCAAGAATGTGCTTGCTATATCTTTCAAAGAAGGATGATTTACCTGCTAAATCTTCAAAGCCAAGTCATTCTTGCTTAAAATCTCACAAAAGCTTTACGCAGATCGGATCCAGCCTGGTCATGTAGATGAATCTCGATAAGGTTTTTCGCTAGCCTACGGTGGTTATAAATCCCAACATCATCAACGATTCGGTTTTAGTTTGATTGAGAAATATGCTATTTGGCAAGATCTTTGTCCCGACTTGTCTTCTGGGTCTTCTCTCTCTTCTCGTAGATTTGACAAGCACTGCCACACAAGCCTCTTTAACTCGGTGGCAAGCTAAGAGTATAAATTAGAGATGAATTCCTCCACAATAGCCCAGTAAAATTAGATACCAAATTACCAATCAAATCTTTTAGGTCCACGCTACAAGAGAATACAAGGCACTGTACGAGTATGATAGCTAGGGTGCCACTGACTCTCCACAGTTAAGCTCGAGCGGGTCCCTACATCATTTTTAAAACATATACCAGATATAAATTTTGTGCATTTTTGGCCTAATTGAAGGACAAAACACGAGCTTGGATTCATCTAGGTTTAGCTTGGTTAACTGGTGGCTTTATAAGAAGCCATTTAACAATGGGAACAATTTATTTCTGTTTTATGAAGTAGGCCCAAATGTTAGGGCAGATTCATGACTGTTACTGTCGCCTACCAGCCCCTAAAAAAAGCCCGAAGTTGAGTTCCTTGTGTCCGACTTAGATGCAATGACAACGAAGATGCCAACGTTAACATAATAACCAAACAAAAAATTACAGCTTGGTACTGTTGTAGATTGGAGTAGAAAATGACCCGGATATAAAGACAGCTAAACGTATTAAAAGATCAGTTCGCAATCGGGTCGAACACAATAAAAAATGACAAACAATTTGCCACACCAGATCTGATCTATTCGCAAACCTACCGCAGCCTCTACACCAAAGAAGCTTTAACGAGCTCACATCTTTGGCCTGCCAATTGCACCTGGAAATTACCCAGCGATATCAATAATCAGTGCCAATAAGACGGAGTTAGCAATCACTTGCCAACATATTGACACTTCATAAACAAAGACAGGTACGTCCAAAACTGAAAAGGATTGTCCTGCCGAAAAAATAATAGTTATCCATGGTTGAGACTCAAAGCAGCTTCGCATGTCTCCCGGGGTGTAGACTGGCAGGCCAGTGAAAATTCTGTGTCAATTTGATTCTCGACGATAGAGTAACATTTTAACTGACAGGTCTATCACTCCACACCTAGGACTGGAAGCAGCCGTTGACCCCGGGAGCAGGAGGAACAACTTCGGCTTCTTCGGGTATTTCCCCTCCCCAAAGCCGTTTAACATTTTGCACTAACAGAAATGGGGTTTGCCAGCGGTTTCACTTTCCTGTGTTGCCAGCCATAAGAGAACTTCAACTGAGTTTTCATCGTCCTCTCACAAGGTATAATGGCAGGACCAGATTGTGGTCCAAGTTGGGCGACACACACAGCGGCTGCGAGCACAACCTGATCTTAGTTCTACATTACACAGAACATGAGTTCTGTAGAAATCAAACTTGCCTATCAAGTAAAAGAACCTTTTCGTAATTTGCACATCAAGAAGTCCCTCTTAGCAAAACAGGACCAACCACACATGCCCTATCTACTCATCAAGCTCCTGACCGAGGCAATTAAACAGAGGGAAATTTTGGCTAAAATGAAAAATGAGCAAGACAAGCAATCATAGTAGACTTCTTCAAACAACCAGAAATGCTCCAATTATTGACAAAATGTTTCCAAACCACGGAAATTCAGAGCTTCAGAAAGAAGTTTTGAGATTAACTAAGAACCATAAGAGGTGAATCAGTTTTTCTAACTAGATGCCTGCCTGTGTTGATCTTTTAATGACAAATATTTGTTAACCTGGAGGCCAGTTCATTTGCCTTCCACCCAAAAGATGAACATGAAGATGATACACAGATTGACCTGCAAAAGAACGAAAAGCAGTCACCTACAAAGCCATGGATAAGAAGACTAAATCAAAGTAATTTAAACATCAACTAGCTATACGATACAGACATCCACTCGGTCCATCATTGATAACAAGCCTGAAGCCATCTTCAAGACCTTCCTGTTTGGCGATAATCTTGGCAGTGTACATGAGGTGGCCAAGAATCTCACGGTGCCTCTCCTCCGCCTGCAAGCAAAGCAACCCACAGTAGCCAGTCATTAAAAAGGGAGATAAGTATATAAAGTGCCAGTGGAACCATCCATGTAAAGATCAGTGAAATGGCTGATGAAACAATACAGTTCTCCTTTTCTAGCTAAGCCAAGGACCAAATGCTCCTCCATCACCAATCACACTTTTGGAAGCCTCTGGTTGATAAAAACCTTAAATCCCAGTAGGGAGTAAATTGCAGCCTTGATCTTGTTACAAATTAACAGAACCGTGGTGTTCAAAGTTCTGACAAATATTCAGTTTGGTGGTGATATTAATTCTTCCTACCATATCAGTGAGGTCATGGTACAACAAACCTCTGTTAAGCATCAACACAATGTGATACCTTGGAGAGCTGAGACAGTCCATCTTTGACTTTAGGGATGATTAAGATGTGAGTGGGAGCTTGAGGGCATATGTCTCTGAAAGCATAAACCTGTAATACAGACCAGTTAGGACGTTTAAAAAAAAAAATCCTTGCAAAAACTTTTTTTTTAACCTTTACTGTATTGACATCTAATAAGTAAAAAAGAACAATAGAGACACCAGAAAGGTGGCCTAGAGGCAACTGTTGTCCGAAAAAAAAGTGTCAGAAAAACAGTTCTCGAAACAAGAGTTGTAGTGTTTAATCCAGAACGTGCAATGAAGGGTACATAATACACTGCTTTATCTAACATATGTCAGGTATAATCTGAACATAAAAACCATCCTAGCTTCTTTGGATAACAAGAGAAAGTGAAGTAGTAAAAGATTACCATATCATCCTCGTAGACCGCAGTACTGGGAATTTCCTTCTTCAATATCTTGTCAAATCTGAAAATAGGAAATTAAAGCTAAAGTCCAAGCAAGTCCCCTCATAAATGGAAAACAACAATAGAGCTTTGTGTATTTCTAATTCAGAGCAAAAGCCACGGCAGCAGGTGCTCCACATCAAAAGCTAACAAGAACAACGTTTTGGGATTTAAGAAAAAAATGTCTGCCTTTTCAAATTCGTAAATTAAGTTGGAATGTCCCAAACCAAAGCCACAATATGCGCGACGTTTGGAAGGCTTGACTCAAAGAGGACCTTTGAAGAGCATAGTAACTCAGATAAAAACACTAAAAGCACATAAAGTGGTTCAACAATCCAGGCTTCATATAGTTTGTCCCCGCGAGTTCTAATGCTTTTCTGGGTTCGATGAAGCAATTAACCTATTCCCAGTAGTTAGTTACCTCAGCAAATATTGATTTTTCGTCATGGTTAGTTCAGCACGACAAATGAGGGTCGAACCCCATGAATGTTATTCTCCAGCTTGCTTATTTGAAATATTTTAATATAGAAGAAACACGCATCCACCCTCTCAATATGTTCCCAAAACACTGCCCATCGGAACAAGGAGATCTACCACTTGGGTCCGCAGAGAATCACAACAGCCACATAAATTTTCAACCAGCGGTGCTTGCAGAAGATACAGGCGTGGCGGTGAACAACTCATTTAATTTCTCCAAAGAGGCGTGTTTCAGACGAATTGCCAGGCTAAAAGCACTAATGCATTTCAAACGAGGAAGGAAAAAATTAGTTACATCGCGCTTTCGGGTAGAACTACCAACAACCAACAGGGTTGTTTAGAAAGTCCATCCCCTTTGATCGGCATCAAATCAACACAAAAGCAAGTGAGGATGCATTCGAAGTGCTCAAAGAACTAGCGGAATGACCCGCTAAGGCCAACAGCACAATCAGTTCCACAGAGAGAATAGTAAACGCGGAGAAAGGACAGCGAGAGACCATCCGAACGGAGAGAAAGCATACATGGTAGGAGCATCCGGTGGATCCGCAACAGCCGCCAGAGCGGCCTCCTTCTCCGACGCCATCGACGATCAGATGGAGAGACAGAGATGGAACCGGCAGATATTGCCGCTTTGGTTTCAATCAGCCGCTCATATATTCTCTCCCTCTCCCGATCTCACACTGTGTCTTTTCTTTTCCTGTCATGAGTGTACCTAGAAATCAAGACCGCGCATCTGGTTGCTGCCACGTTGTTCAGCCACCATCCGGCGAAAATACTGCAAGTATTTTTACAAAATATCAGCTTAAAGTGTGAGAACTTCTTTGTATTTTAGCAGTTAAAATTAACTCTGCGAGCTTTATAGTGCTTCAATTTAAAAATTATTTCAACTGTTCTCGGTTTTTCGCAAAAAATTATTAGTAGGATTTTCTTCGTGATGATTTGTTTGTCAAAAACACAAATATTTCATGCGAAGAAATTAGCGACGCATTTAATAATCTAATCTATTATGTGCTTGTCAACATGGCAAGAGTAAAGCTGCGAAGGATGTTGAGCTCATTGTGCGTGCTGATTTATGTTTTCATTTATAAATAAAAAAATAAAAAGTTTGACTTGATATTATGACGCTGACGATGTAAGAATTACAAATTCACGATGTTGACGTCGTAAGAATTACAATTTCATGATGCAGTTTGTGCATCTCTGAAACCAAAAAAGTCGATTTTTTTTTTTTTTGTTGGAAGTTAAAATTTTGAAACCTTCAGATATAAAAATCCTGAACTTTTAAGTCACCTCAAATTTTGTATCTTCATTATAATTCAAATCTATGAATTACAAATTCAAAAAAATGTAAGAATTTATAGTTCCACGAGGCAGCTCATGCCTCCTTTAAAAGAAAAGAGAAAAAAAATTAACATTCTTTCTTAGCCTGCATCGTATCGGATTCTTTATTCGACTTCTTTCTCGTAATTTATTTGTGCTTCCCATGAGTTCTCTCTCCAACCTTTTCATTAGCAAAAAAGTCATTATTGTTTTCATGTAAAGGGAATCCCCTTTACCCCCACCTTTTTGAATTCCGATTTCCTCTTAATTTATTTCATGCATTCTTATTGTATGGATGAATGTTGAAGCTACGAAATGTATTTCAACACGGATATCCTTCTTATGATGTTTCAGAATGACACTTTTAGAGGCGAAAATCACTTGGGACGGCTTTTGATTCATAAAGCTGAGAGAGCGTTATGCAAATTTCCTAATCTTATCCCACTTTTTTGGGATAAGTCATTGCATCCAATTCTAGTGGCTTTTTTTTTTTTGTAGTGGAGACAAGCGAAAAAAGGCCAAGTTAAATAACTTTAGAGGTCGTTTGGTAATAACAACACATAATCGTTATAGTATTGAATTTGTTTAGAAAATAAGGCAAATTCATGAAACGGTTGTTTTATATTTATTTTTGCCAATGAGACCAAAATTGTAAGCGTTTTATGAACATGCTTCAAAATTCAAGAAAACTCATGCAACATTAGAACAATTGTCTTATAAATCTACCTCCAGGAACTCACATGAAGTCATTACTGCCAAAGGAGTTGTTTGCCAATAGATACAGTAACAAATTATTCAATATTGATTGACAAATTGTTTCATGATTCATACTCTAAAAATTGTTCTGCACACTATAGAACAGTGTAGTGTATTACTGTTCGGATTACCAAACACTATCTACGATTGCATTTAATTTAATGGAGAAACAATGCTTCGTGGATATACTCAAAAATCAAAAACTCAAAATTTTTTTACAAGGTTTAAAATTGAATTTAAGAAAAGAGATTGGTTTGATTATGACCGGGCATCGAACAGGTTTGAAATGCTCCTAGCCAAGGTCTGACAGTGTATTTTTTAAGTTCTAGTTGGATCAAAAAATCACCACCCCATATTTATGTCCATCGTAAGCCACAACCATCAAACCAAAATTTGGCATATTCATTAATATTAAATCATTTTGACTTGGAAGGATAACTTACAATGATGAGTATATAATAGCGTACCTAAATTTAACTAACTCAAAGAAAAAGACATAAGTAAGGAGCAGACAAGGAAGGAGTGGGTCGGTCTGCACAAGGAAATAGTAATCAATGCTGAAGAGGATCCCCCGTTACTTCAGAAGTAGAACTTGTCGGCTCAATCTTCTTTGGTCCTTCTAAGGCTAAGGCCTAAGGGGGGTTGCTACGTAATTACTTGTGAATTTTGCAGGCCAATAATAAAATATGAAAAAGACAAGGGTGTCTCAAGTATTTTCTCTGGGCTAAGGCTTCTCTACACGAGTAACCGCGGCTGCGTCTGCAAACACAAAAGGCGGGAGTCGTTTTAGGGTTTGGGTCTCTTGGCGTCACTGGGATCATTCGCTTCGGCTTTTCGTTTCCCAGCCTTCTCCCCCTAGGAACGGCGGCCATGGCGTCCACCAAGAAGGCTGTGAGTCTCTCTCTCTTCCCAACCCTCCTCTCTCTTGGCGGTCTAACCGCGATTTCTCGCATTTCTCCCTTTCCTTTGTTGTCGATCTGATTGCGGACGTATTTTTGTTTGCCATTCTTTAGAAAAAGACTCACGAGAGCATTAACAATCGACTTGCTCTCGTCATGAAGAGTGGGAAGTACACTCTTGGTTACAAGACCGTCCTGAGATCTCTCAGAAGCTCCAAAGGTACCCATCTTTTGAGGCCTTCCGGCTGAAATTCGTGGATTGGCTTTTCCTTTTTTTTTTTTTTTCCTGGTCTCTTTGCGATGAATCTCCAGGTCGAGATTGTTTTCTGAATTTATTTGTTAAACAACTGATCATGAGATACATTTCATGCAAAGGCATCTTGCTGCGTAATATGCTCGTGTGCATTTTGTACTTGATAAATCATTCATGATGAAAAGGATGCCCGCCTTCTTGCCCTGCTTCTTTATCGGGGAGGCCAGGGTTGGGGTGGGCTATATCTTGCTTGTGGTTTATTTTTTTCTTTAATCTGGGCCCTGCGGTTTTCTATTTTTTCAGTGCGGGGGTTTTTATCTCCTGGTTTTGCTTTTTGTTCACCACTAGAGTTTGTAAACATAGTTAATTTGAAAATAATTATTTTTGATCAGGTCAGTTTCAATAATGTGCGTCCTGTGATGAAATGCTATATCATAGGTTGTCCTTGTTACTTTGATGGAATCACTCTTCTAATGCCTTGATAACTGTTTATATACTTCGACAGTGCATCTTGCTTTGTTTGAATGTTACTATCATTCAAACTGATGGAACATGTTATGTTGTTGTCGGCAGCAAAATTGATAATCATTTCAAACAACTGCCCGCCTCTCAGGAAGTCTGAGATCGAGTACTATGCCATGCTTGCAAAAGTTGGCGTACACCATTTCAATGGGAGTAAGTTTATAGATCTGTCGTACTTGCAGACTTAATTTTTTATGCACTTCTGCATCACTTTTACTCAATATATATTTTGTCGCATCCACTTGTGGTTCTACTGTGTGTCCTTCATTTGAATCATTTCCCTTTTTAATCCGTTTCTAGAGTACAGGGTATGTGTTTTTCTACTGCTAATTAAATTTTTTAGTTCTTTATTTATGAATGCACCAAGTTTCATCTGCTATATACTGTTTTTTATGGTTGAGTTTATTTCGTAGAGCCTCTATAACCTGTCCTTTGCTGCTATATCTTCGACCTTGCAAATATTGGAGTGTCCAAGTGAACATATATGATTATGTGCTGAATTAAGCATAAATAGGAAAGTATCGTGTCTTGTATGATCCATGCTTAAAGCTGTATATGCACCTGTCATGGTATCAGTGGAGAAATACAATATACAAACACCTTGCACCTCCATTTCAGATAAACTATGATTCTGTCACAGAAGAAAAGAGAAGGGAGATTTTTTTATTACTAGAAGTTGACAAAGATAACCACGTTGGATGTTTAAGATGAAATATTGATAGTGATTATTTTAGGGTTTTGATTTAGGACTTCAGTATATAAGGTTGGCTGGTTTCAATTAACATTATCAGTCTCTGTAACTTGACCATTGGACGTTGCAGTAAAAGCTGATGTCTACAAATTTATGGAGGCTAGTAGTTGAAGAATACTTTTATTTGGCAAATGGTTCATGAGTCTTGGTACAAGTTCATGAGGAAGCCATCTTTGCTGCAGGATCTTGTTCAAGAAAAACTGTATATTTTCAAATATATTGCTGTTGAAGATGTTTACCCATTAGTTGCTTTCTATACAAGTTGCACTTGGGTGGGAAAAGCAATGGCCTTATGATTACCATGTGTTTTGAAATTGTAATATATTCTATACGTGAAATACGGAATTTTCTTGTTTCAACAAGTTGACAAAAAATATGTAGTGGACAAGATCCCAGTATTTGTTACAAACATTCATTGGCTCCATTAATTTTGTGAAGCCCTGCTGTCTCTAATCATCCAATGTTTATTGCTTTTTTATTATCTCAAAATTGATGAATCAAAACTACAAAATGTGGTAAGTGATAGTTGATTTAAAGGATTCACTGCTACACGATCATTTTGGATTTGAATATTTTATATTTTGTAAATTCAAATTGTATTAGAGAATAGACGGGCTATCTCTTACGTATGAAAACATGTAAATGTTATTAAAAAAATCTAGAAAATGTTAGAATAGCTTGCCTGGCATGTTTGATGTCAACTGACTTTATCTGTACTCGTACAGTCTTAAGTTGTAGCATTTTAGAATGTTACAGTGGAAAAGTTATAAGGTTCTTTAGATTTGAGGTAAATAAACATCATACCATGTCTTTTTATGGTAGACACATGTGGGGTTTCTTTGGAATCAATGTATCAGTTTAATGTGATGATCTATGGTGAATTTTTTCATTCAAACTCCTGATAGTTGTCCCAAGCTCAATTGTGGTTGAAAAGAACACTGGATGGATTGTCACTTTAGCAATAGAATAAAGTTTATATGAGTGATGACACACAAGTTTCAAATATCAAGTCATGGATATTTTTCAAATATATCAAGTGCATGGTTTGTATAGTTGCCACAAGGGATTGGTTCTGCTATCTGTTGTGTTTACTTGTCAAATTTCGTTATGAATTTTGCACTTGCCAGACATGGACTTTGGTTTTGTTAGTGGGTAAACGTACCGGATTGATTCCATCTCTTTTTTTTTTTTGGCAGATAACGTGGATTTGGGCACTGCATGTGGAAAATACTTCCGAGTGTGTTGTCTTGGCATTACTGATCCAGGTGGGTCTCCGACAATCCATGTTCTTGCGTTTTTTTGTTGTGAATGTGGCTCTGATTTTTGTATTAATATTTGTTTTCAGGCGATTCTGATATCATTAAAAGCATTCCTGGAGAGCAGTGAGTGGAAACAGCAAGTTACTGATATCTCTGTTTTGTAGTTTCAAATGATTTTGGTAGTAACTTAGCGAATAGCCTTTATTGTGTTGCTCAGACATAACGAGTGGTTTGTGAAAGAGGAGGAAAAACTTTGTAGCATGTGAACCATTTGATTTTTTTCATATGCATGAAATTCTTTATCCTGTTTTTCCGCTTCAGATGTCCCAGCTTTTATGCGTTTTGGTACCTGAAATGGGCTAATTGGATTTTACTATTCAGTGCCCACTATTTCTGCAAAGGGGATGATCATTTGCATCCTGGGGGTTCACGCACGCTTAAGACTGCCCCTGTCTACGGATTGCAGAAATGTTAAAACGAGTAGTGCATTCTTGAACCGGGTTTAGCTCTCGAGTGGCGTCGGTCGTCGTTTTCCCTTCACGTACTGTTTCTTACGGCAACAGTGCTTTAATTTGAAGCAGTGGAGGTTGGTGATATAGTAACTCAGCCAAAGAGCTGGCCGAACATCCTTGTTTTCATGTTCAGCAAATCCCATATCTCGACTCCATCGGGAGGGTCTGTACCAGGAGCCAGTCCCTATGATATTTGGTATGTGCGAAAGTTTGTCCCAACCCTCCCCTTCATCGTGCACAGACCAGCAAGGAATGTTTTTAATGGGTGCACTAAGCTTTCAGTTGTACCATTAAAAAGAGCTTGAACATAACAGTTGTACCCTAGGTCCATAATCGTGCTGAGACAACCTTGTTTAAATTATTTCTTGAACATTGAAATTCTTTTCCTTTTACAGATATAAACCAAACAAGAATTTTTGGAAAAAAAAAAGCTCCTATTTTGCACATCAGTCGAACTGACAAATGAAAGCTCTACACATATCTTACCTGATTTTGCAAGTTAAAACACAAAGAAGTTTTCTTATTTGTAGATTTGACAACTGTTAAAATCCAATTTTCCAAGAGAAATTCATTCTTTTTGTTGGGCCTTAACGCCACATTGTTCACAACCATAAGTCTGAGAAAAGCCGGAATGCCGGTTTCCAGTCGATCGTGCGGCGATTAGACTCATCGTGCTACAACGAAAGACCCAATATGGAATATGCAGTATAAACAAATACGGATGTTTTTATAATACAAATGACCCAAGGGCGTTCTGTGGTTAATGAGTTGCCCGTGCACGCAGTCGAAAAAGGGAGAGAAAAGTTCAAACAATTCGATGACAGAAATTTCTTACCCACAACAAAAATTGCAAATAATTTAACACGGCCAAAAGTGTTTTCGACAGGGAACAAAACAAACCACCAGCTTCTGCCAAAGTTCATAAAAGTAGCTTCCTGCTTTGACTGCATGCCTTTTAGAGATCTATTGTTCGTCGACTTTACACTCAAACTAGGAAATAGGATTAGGCCAGGGCCCCAGGCAAAGCCTAATCAAATATGTAATCAGATATTCACAAAATAAAAGCGTGAACTATGTAATGAAGAATTTTTCACGAGAACTTCCCGTTGTACCCAACCGAGGGCAAAGAAGCATGCCATACAATGCCAAGGAGAAAGTGAAAAACATGAAACAAATACCATTCTTGATGGGAGGGAAACCAGTCACGATAAAACAAAAGCAGAAAGCTAATAGTTAAGAAGCTAGAACATACATGATCGGAAAACGAGGAAACGGCTTGACATACCAACGGATACAAAATAAACAAAAATCTTCTGATGATCATTCATCTATATCCTCACCCTTGTTGAACTGTTCAGACTCCCGAATTACGAACTGGCCAACTCGGATATTTGGTATGTGCGAAATTTTATCCCAGTCCTCCCCTTTCTCCTTCATGCACCGATCAGTAAGGGATGTTGCGTAGAGACTAATTTGCAGCGAATTAAGTTTTGTTAGGCAACGAATACTCTCCGGCAAAGACTCCAAGTTTTCACAGCCCAAGAGGGTTAACTTCTCCAGCCCCCTGAAGCATTGCAGTGCAGACTCCTCCAGAGACCTTACTTCCCGCGGAATAGAGATTGTCAGTTCTTCAAGTGTCTCGCTCGGAATGTGTCCAAGCACGTTCTGGAGTGCTCTTGGATCATGATCTATGCCCATCCTCAATGATTTCAAGTCAGAGAAAGCTGGCATCGTCTCCATGCTAACACAACTTATATCCAAACTCTTCAGTCTTCGTAGGCACTGAAATGGGAACTGCTTCAGTTTGGGCAAGGACGTGATGGTCAGATTGAGCAGCATTGGCATTGCTCCGTCCATGTCCAACCACTCCTCCAAGTTTAGAAATTCTAAAATTTCTAGGGTTTCCAACCTGGGGAAAGCATTTTCAACCGTCCCATAAAATTCATAGCCAATGGATTTAACTGCAGGAAACTCCAACATTTCTAGGTGCTCAAGTAAAGGAAGCTTCCCCAGAGCTGGTAAATGTTCACAATTGTCGCAATGGAGAAGTTCAAGTTTCACCAGATTACAAAGAGATGAATCCAGCATCCACTTTGGAAACATAATGCCAGGATAGTTCCATATGGATAGCATTTTAAGGTTGCTGTGAGGTCGGAGGCAGTCAAAGATACTTTTAGTCCCCTTTCCGTCTGCATATTCATCAAATGTCCATTGCAGTGTCAAAGACTTCAATTTTGGCTTCTCACAGATTTGAGATTCAATGGCTTCTCTTTGGTTACGCACTTTCTCCAAGTTCGTTATTGACAGGTGCCCGCCGATAGAGTTTAGATTCTGAAGCTCTCCAATTCTGTGGCCATCTTCATCTTGCACGATGAAATGACCCAGTGTCTCGAGGCGACTTAACTGACCAATGTGTTTTGGCAACCATCCCAAACTCTCGGTACCACCAAGTTTAAGATGCTTCAAGCTTAAAAGCTGGGGTAAATCACAAGGCAGGTTTTGAAGCTCATAACACCCTTCTGCATCTAAGGTTTGCAAATGGAGCAAAGGACCAAAAGTTTTAGGTAACCAAGCAATGTCTGAATAGCAGAGGAAAATGTGCCTCAGGCGCCTTAATTTCCGTACTGATTCTGGTAGATTGTGAATTTGAGAGTCACTCATGTCCAACACCCTTAAGCTGTCAACTCTGTCGAACAGGTCAGGAGGCAGTACAAGACGCCTCGCCGTCTGTAGCTTGAACGTGCGGAGATTCTTGGCACGATGAAGGGCCTTCCGAATGGATAATGCTACGTCTTTGGCAGAGTTGAACTCTTTACAGATGAGAAATGCATGACGTGCTTCGTCAGGGATCTCATCTAATCTCTCGTTCTTGCATATTGAGCTGAAGCCGTCAGACCCTGCAACAAATCGAGCAAGGACATAGGCTAGCTCATGCATTTCATCACTCCTGGTCTGCCCATGCTTAGCCTTGTAAAAGACGCCCAACAAAGATTTATCAACAAGATCATCGAAATATTGTCCAGCAACTTCCATCATCTCTTTCTGTCCTCTGCGAAGGATAAACCCCTCTGCGACCCATATTTTTGCCAAATCACTGCAAGAAATACTGCGGTCCTTGGGAAACATGGAACAATAAGAAAAGCATCTTTTTAAAGTGACGTTCAAGTCATAATAGCTCAGCAACAGATCTGGAAGGACTCTTTTGTTGACAAATGGCAAATCGAAAATTTCACTTTGCAAGACACGCTTCCATTGGCACTTTCTTTTCTTTGTGCGCATCATGTTACTCACAGTTTTCACCAAAAGGGGTATCCCTTTGCACTTCTTCACAATTTTCCTTCCAATTGGTTCAAATGTGAAAAGATCTTCCTTGCACATTCCTGTGAATGCTCTACGGGCAAAGATTAACCAAGCGTCAGCACCTGAGAGGCGGGTCAACCGGTGCAAATGTGTGGCATCCATGGCCAAAGAAACCTTCTCACTTCGAGTGGTAACCAGAATCTTGCTTCCCTTCCCGCAGGCTTTGAATGGAAATTTCAGATGCTCCCACTTATCAATGTCTTCATTCCACACATCATCCAACACGATCAGCACTCTCTTATTGTTCAAAACTTTACTAAGACGATGCTGCAAGGGATCCAATTCTGTCAAATCAATGTTCTTCCCCGTCGCAGTTTGGATTAATGCTTTTGTAAGCCTTAGCATATCAAAATCTTGAGACACATACACCCAAAGTCTCTCCTCAAAATGTTGAACTACGCTTTTGTCATTGTAGGCAAGTTGAGCAACAGTCGTCTTTCCAATTCCGGCCATACCAACAATGGTGATCAATGAAATCTCTTCATTACTTCCTCCTAATAATGACTGCATCACCTTCTCCCTGTCATCATCCCTGCCAAAAACATCCTCCTCCTCCACATAGGAAGTCGTACAACGGGCTTCCATCTGCAACCTCCTCTCTTCAATAGCCATTTCCCTAAACCCAGTTTTCATGCGGACCAAATCATCTAAACTTCCAAGGATGTCCTTTGCCTTCTTCATTATAGAGTGAACCAGAGGGTTCGTTTGATAATTGCAAACACTCATCGGAGAATATTCTCTCTTCCGTTTCCCCGTGCTTAGAGAGCGAGTTTGATTGCTAATAAGAGGAGAATACTTGCCGACACTCTCATGCCATTCCTCCACATCATAGGCAGCATTGACAAGGCCCCTCTTCGTAGAAATAAGAATCTGGGTCGTGCAATCGTCTAGGACATTCTCGATATCGTAAGCAGCATTCTTCAACCTTCTCAACCAGTTTCTAGCAGCTTCGTCCTTCATCTGCAGTCGCTCTGCGTCGTCAATGGATGGCTGTAGGGCCAACAGCAAGCTCAGCAACTTTCTCAGATTTTTCTCAAGGTGAACACCCAACTCGTACCCTTCCCCGATAAATCGCTCCAGATACCGCGCCACCGACAGAACAACGAACTCAGCCATGTTCTCCGTCCAGAGATAACCTTCAAGTATACCCTCTGCATGGCAGGAAAGGGGAAAAAAAAAAAGGGAAACGTGAAGAGACGCACAGACATGGACAGATGGACTTCTAATCGGACGAAATAAGTTTGTCGCTCAAAAAGAAGAAAAAGGAAGGCATTGAAAAGGAGACTGCAACTCGATAAACATGAACTAGACGCATTACTCGGAAAACATCGTGTAAAGCGAGAGTCGTCGTAAACATACCTTCCCACCAAACTGGTTTATCTAACTACAATGGCAGCAGCCAGCACCAGCAGTGGGCGAACAGTATATCATCGCATCCAGGACGAACACATCCAAGACGGTGAAAGAAACAGAGGGTTGTCCTTCACCATCTAACGAGCACGGAACAAAGAAGGAAAGAACGATGAAAATAAGAGGCGGAAAGTAAACGAAAAGAATTCGGGAAGAAAGAGGGTTTTGGCGCCAAAAGTAATGATCGTCTGATGCAAAGAGTCGGACGGAAATGAATCGGCGCGTGTTGACTCGGAGGCGGCGGAGAACGGTCTCCTTTTCTTAAAAATTTCGTTTAAAAAGAAAGATTCGAAGCTGTATAAAAAAAAAAAAAGTAGATCCTGATTTCAGGAACATAACATGTTAAAAACTATAAATTTACTGTCGGATGGGAGAGCTCCGACTTTAAATTCATCTAACATCCAAAGACTTTCGTATCACCACGGATCTCAAATCTACAGTCCTCCTAGTTGATCTTTCTTGACAAATCCTGTTTTCACAATATCACCATTTTTTGTCGGTGCCATCAATATTCTGGATTGTTAATTTCAGAAGTTTGATTGTGGAATTGATGGAATCAGAAATACAATTTCTGATTCCAAAACCTCGTTATGTTTGTCTAAACAGATCTTTCTTTTTTAAAGTTTATTTCTGAGCTTGATGAGCATGACAGGAACTAAAACATGGTTGTGAAGTTTGTCAAAGGTCGTGTGTTATTTTTATAAAGGCTGAACATTGGTTTCAAAATTTTTTGAAAAGTAGTTAGACATAACTTCTTTTAGGATGTGTTTGTTTTATGTGAATCTTATAGATCCTCTCATAGATTTTAAATCAGACCACCCCTTCATTCATCCGACCTTAAATTTATAGTTTTTAACAAATAAACCAACCTTACTTTCAAAATACACGTTTTTAAGTAGTTTCGAATTTAAAATTCAAATCTATCAAACACAACCTAAATAAAAAATCAAAATGTAATAAACCACAATAACACCTAAACCCGTTCACACCTTTTGATTCTCTCACTCTCTTCTCACCATCGTTTTTTTTTTTTTTTTTCAAAGCTCTTCACTATTACTTATTTCCAACGACCGGAGATGATGACGGATCGCCGGATCGGCAGGCGGTGTCTCCCAAGCGTCGAATGAGGAAACCCAACCCCGGATGAGGTGTATTCCTCTAATTGTTTGGCGTGGACTCCTTTTTTGGCAGCTATTGAAGAAAAAGTAATTGCCGCCTTTCCTTTTGAACCAGGAAGAACAATATGGCCATCAAAATTTTACCAATTATATAGTTGAGGGAGACAACTTCATTGAAGAAGGGAACTTGTGGATCTCGCTTTGAAACAGAATGTCTGCCATTCCTCCACGTCTGCCGGTAGCCAACTTTACTTCAAGGCGAAGAACTTAAAGCTAAGCGTGGAGAGGGGAATGGAAGAGAGTGAACTGGCATTAGATGACCTACTAAAATCTGATTCCATCCATATGTTCAGAGATTGACAAAATATTAAATCAAGTCCGGACGACCTACAACTGCAAGGCGGGCTGGGCTGGGCTACCAGAAATTTCCATTTGATAGAACAAACTCACCGGTATGCCAGGAGGAGGTCATGTGTTCGAAACTTGGAGCTGATTACGTTGCCCATCGACAGGCAATGTGTGCGTGGTTTTCTTTTCTGCCCGAACATGCACTACCACGTGCCTTACGATAGGATCCAACTCTAATGAGATGGAACCTGCAAGCTGGCCGATGCCTGGTTGTTGGCATTGGCAGCACAAAGTAGAGCATATCGGTAAGGGCAAAAGAAGGGGGTGGGGGTCCTTGTCGGTTTGGTGCAGTCCCATATAATTGGGTATGAGGTCACGCCGAGAATCCACCATCCAATTCAGATCCCGACCCACATTTTACGTATTACGTTTCCAGGAGTTTAATCGAGCGGAGCCTAACTAACTCGGGCTCTGCTCTTTTCCTTAGTCCAAGTTGATTTCGAAATTCGAACTCAGCTTCTTTGATTTGATATCGACTTCGAGCGAGTGAGTGCGAGTCAAGACCAACTCGTTCAACATCCTTCGATTTGACATCCTACCGACCGCGGTCCAGTCTAACCTGGCTCCCGGTGTCGGTAGCAGGTCCCGAACCACGCCTACCGCGTTGCGTACGTGCGGGGTCGCGCGTGCGAGGACTCCCAGTCCCTGCCCCCTCCTCCTCGTTCAATTGAACGGTTCCTTTGGACGCGGTGAGTATAAAAACGCGGGAGGACCCGGCGTTTCTCTTCCCCAACCATTGCCCTCACGCGCAGCAGCGGCTCCGGGTACGTCCGTCCTTCCGGCTGTCCGACCGATCCCTCGCGATCCGACTCGCCGGCATCCTCGAGTTTGCCGGGTAAGGCATCCGATCTCTCTATCCTGGGCTCTCTTTTATCATGATTGTCTCCATTCCCTTCCACGCCGAAAAGATTCAGCGAATTCTACGCTTCAAAAGGTCTTCTCATTCGTTAGCAACGCGGATCTCGATGGATCTGTCGTAGTTTCTCCATTTCACGGAATTTCTATGCATATTTACCGTCATCGAGGAAGATGCGGAACGGAACTAGGTTTTGCATGTTTTTTTTTCCTTTTTCTGTCTGCATTCTGCGAGATTGAAGAGATCTGACGATTTTTATGGTCGATCCGTGTTTTCTTTGTTATAGCTGCGAAGAAATGGGGCTCACGTTCACGAAGCTCTTCAGCCGCCTCTTTGCTAAGAAGGAAATGAGGATTCTGATGGTCGGTCTCGACGCTGCCGGTAAAACCACGATCCTGTATAAGCTGAAGCTCGGAGAGATTGTCACAACGATCCCGACTATTGGTGAGCCATTCTTGCTTGTTTTCTTCTCAGTCCTTTCTTTCTTTTCTTGCACTCCACATTTTTTTGAACTTCTCCGAGTCAGCAGCTTGATCCATGTGTATGAACTTATGATATTCAGATCGTCGACCAGGGTCTCTGGACGACGTATGAATTTTTGAAAGTTGATAATTGAGTCATTTCTGGGAAATTAGAGTTGCTTTATGGATCTGCCATCCCCTTTTTTTTTTTCTTGCCTTCTGCTCAAAGGAAAATTACTGTGCTAACATTTTGGGAATGCTTATCAGGTTAATGATGACCCCTACATTGACGATCTAACTCGACCGTCTTCTGTTTCTCCTAAGAAACTCTTGGATTTCCCATATTAGTGACAAATTTGTTGATGAGATTCGATACTTCACCGATCTGCTCATATTTCAAATATTTGAGTGATGCTGCTTGTAGATCGAGTGATTTCCGGAGTAGAATTTTTGTTGTTTTCGTGTTTTTTATACTGCTCGTTGGTAATTGAATCAGAACACGTGGGAGTCTTGCTGTTTGTGGTTTTCTTTAGCTGCTTAGTTAGGTCTCATAATCTGGCCTCTGTTTTTTCTTCATAGATCTCTTATCTGCTTTTCTGAAATGCATGTTTTCATGTTTCCCTAGAAAAGTGGACCATATGGCTGTTTGAATAATTGACGTTCTTCTTTTAAGTTCATTTTTATTCTAGGATTGAGTGTGATGATTCGTTATTCCAATGAAGCACCGAAGGAAATCGTAAAACATGAAACTGTTTGGTGGACAATGTACTGCTTACATGAGGAGGATGATTCATGCATCTGCCTGCATCCTTCTCATGTTCAAGCAATTACAGTTAAAAATAAACCACTTGGAGTTCTTACTTGACATTGTCAGTGCTAGAATTTATTGCTTATTAAGAGTAATGTGTTGTATAGCTGCCACATCTCTCGCATGTTCATGTATTCATAGTAGAAAATAAACTACTTGGAGTTCTTATTTGACATTGTCAATTCTTGCTTATGTGAATTCTATTTTTATCTTTTCCGTATTTAGGCTTCAGTTGTTCTCTCATGAAGGCACTACTTACCATCGCTTGAATTTCTTTTGCAGGTTTCAATGTAGAGACCGTTGAATACAAAAACATCAGCTTCACCGTATGGGATGTGGGTGGCCAGGACAAGGTTTGTGATAACTCTAGATAAGGATAATCTCTACACTACCCTGTAACTTAGTTCTGGTATTTGTTATGATTAGCATACTCGCTGATGTATCCTGTGACTATT
This sequence comes from Nymphaea colorata, assembly GCF_008831285.2. Classification (NCBI taxonomy): domain Eukaryota; kingdom Viridiplantae; phylum Streptophyta; class Magnoliopsida; order Nymphaeales; family Nymphaeaceae; genus Nymphaea; species Nymphaea colorata. The sequence goes on from NC_045138.2 coordinate 35,802,095, forward strand.
TTCTGATTTTTTCATACAATAATACTGGGCAACATTCTTTCTTTCATGGATCGTGAGAGTGGTGCAAGATCTATGCAAAAGTGAAGACTATTAATTTGAATTTTTTGGTGTATTCAAAGTCTTTGGCGATGTGAAGCTGTGTGGTTTTTACTTTCATTGTTTCTTTTTATTTTTGTTCCGGGCCAAAGCAGGCACTTATATTAGATACCTATATTAATACCCTAGAGATATATTTCTAAGTTTTCTTCTTTTTAGTTCCTTACCAGGAAATTTATTTTCCCATTATAGGGTATGGATCCACCAAATGTATTATATTCTATTTCATTCCATGTTTATGTCAAAGAGGAAACCCATGATAAGCTTGGTCCTTGTTACATTAACTTTGGCCTGTTAATATGCTATTTGAGGTTTCCAACTTAGTACAAAAAGCTTGAAACCTCCCTAATTCTTCAGTGATGTTTTTTGGTTGTACATCAGTCCATGCATGAGAAATAGTGGCTTATCTTAAATGCGTAGTTTTTTTTTTTAAAAAAAAGAAAAAAAACATACTTGTATGCACTTCTTTGTAGCAAACCCAATCCTAAGTCACATGGGTACTTCAGTAAGGTCCACGTACCCGTGTCTCCGTACCCGTACCCAAAATGGGTACTTTGACACTTGGATACCTATAGATCCAAACTACTTAATTTTACTTTGATTTAATTTTTTCCTCCTTACTTTTTATTCTATTCTTTGGATGTGAAAATTCGATTGATGTTCATATTTGACTAGGGGGCTGTTTGGGGATGTTTAAAGTTTTTCATAGGTTTCTTAAACACAATATTGCGAGAGCCGTTGATATATATTTTCTATGTTATTTATTTGTTTATGTTGATGTATATTCTCTATTTTGATATATATTTTCTAAGTATTTCTTATTGTTTATATATATATATATATATATATATATATATATATATATATATATATATATATATATATATATATACGGCCGTCCTGCGCACCCAAGTTTTTTGAAAATGGTCAGTACCCGTACCTATGTGACGTAGACCCAATCATATACGCTTCATTTTTCTGTTAGTATGTTGGGCAGCCAGATCTAGATCTACTGCATGGTATAAGAGTATCTGGTTAGAAGCTCACTGCCATGATATTTTTTACTGATATGCCCATATAACATTTTCCATTGCAACAGATTAGACCCCTGTGGAGGCACTATTTCCAGAATACCCAGGGCCTTATTTTTGTTGTTGACAGCAATGATAGAGACCGTGTCGTTGAAGCCCGAGATGAGCTTCACAGGATGCTAAACGAGGTAATTTCTTCCTTCAAATGTACTTGACTTAATGATTGTGTTTCTCAAAATATTTCCTGTTTATAAAGCTTTATCAGCTAGTAATTGCATTGATGAAATTCCAATTGACAATCAAAGTTTCCTTTTCCTCCATACATCCATGCCCTCGGGGGTCTGATTATCCTGAAAAAGATTCAGGGTGTAGTGAAGGGTGAAATTTCACTCATTCTACATCCTGAAATTGAACAACGTATTTTTTTTTTCATATTGTAAAGGCCGGAAAGGAAATGAAACGGAAGTCAGCCCTAGGAGGGTCTGAATATTTTGCCTCCATAAATTTTCTTCGCTCCTCTGCCTGTCAGGATGTTCCTATCTGCCATGATAGCTCAGTGACTTTCTCTTGTTGCAGGATGAATTACGTGATGCTGTTTTGCTTGTGTTTGCAAATAAGCAAGATCTTCCAAATGCAATGAATGCTGCTGAGATAACTGATAAGCTTGGGTTGCATTCCCTTCGTCAGCGACACTGGTATGAAAATCTGATGTTCCTCCTGAGTTGAACTCTGACTTGGTTTTTGTACCAAAAGAATAAGCAATACATGCAATCATTTGTTAGATGTCACCGACAATCTATGTCAAGAAAAGGAAAAAGGAAACTCACAACTAACAATTTGAGGTAGTGACATTTTAAAAAATTTGGTGAGAGAAAACTGAAGATACAAATGTTTTACGGTTTAATATGTACAAGTCATCCATGCAAGGCTGGTTAGTGTGCAACATTGGATTAACATAAATTGAATTATTTTTGTTTTCAGGTATATTCAGAGTACATGTGCTACTTCTGGAGAGGGTCTGTATGAAGGGCTGGATTGGCTGTCCAACAACATCGCCAACAAGGTACGTAGTTGGAAATAACATTTCTTGACTGACTGGTCATGTTTTGAGAAAAATAATTTCCTCCCGTTGTAGTTAAATGTAAGTAAGGTGGTTTTGTGGCGCTTAGATGTTGCCTCATTTGTCAGAAACAGCAGTTTAGGTTGTCTGTGTCAATGTTATCAAAATAAGCTGCCAAGTCGGTGAATTCATAGTTTCGGCTGAATCAACAGAACTTATTATTTTATATTAAAAGATAAAGAAAAATATAAAAATAATTAAAACTATAAAAAATTTTAAAATTTGAAATGTGGCACCCTTGTATTTGCCGATCAATCTAACCAATTTGCCACTATTTTGATTCAAGTTGAGCGATTCAGGCAGATTGTGACGACATTGACCCATGCAGCCACTTACCGGTTACCAGTCATTGGCTTTAATCTGGCGTGACTGTTAGTCCATCCAGTCGAGCTGTCATGTGCTGTCTGTTCATGTCTGACTGTTCTGCCTGAATCTGATTGAAGCTGTATCTGAACAAAATTAACAGTAGACCTAAAACTGCCTTTTAACATGCTTCTCTAATATGTAGATTGGGATTTGTAAAAATTGATATTTAACTGTTTGAAATGTTGCAACTCACTGTATCCTATGGAGACATTGAAAAGTTTATAACTCAGGAGCTGGTTGCTGGGTTTTTGGATATGAGTAATGGTGTGACTGATTTTTTGATGTATTTTCAGGTGTGACCGGAAGCATTGTAGATGACAGTCTTCAGACAACTTTTTCTGGCATCCTTAGCTTATCATTTCATGTTTCCCCGTCGATTCTGTTATTTACTGGTTTTGTTAAGAAAGAAACTCAATTATATTAATGAAATTGATTTGTGTGGATTGACTTGATATATCTTGATCTATATGAGGGAATTCCTTTGCCTGCTGTTGGTACCTGGTACTTTATGGGCTATAAAAAGTTTGTTGTCCCACGTCATGAGTCCACTATTCTTTGATGTTTGTTTGGAATGATGCTGCTTGGCTATAACTTGTCTTTTTCCTGTCGTTGGTTTTTCGATGGAACAGTCTGAAAGACGTTCTCAACTGCCGAGCAAAGAATGAAAAAAACAAGTGTTACAGGGTGGCTTTGTGAGGACATATTGTGTACAGGATGTTTGGCTCTGCATAGACAACAGATAGGACATAATAATTACGTGGTTCGGTTCAAGTTCGAGCTCAACGTCCATCATGGAAATGCCCGGTGACACTCGATTCCTTGAGGGGGAGCAGCTGCTTTTTCTTTTACACTCATGATCATAGTGAATTCAAGAGTCGCACAAGCTGCATTTTCTTTACAGTCATGATCACAGTGAATACAAGAGTCGGTCAACTTGGACTGTAGAGTAGCTACTGGTCTGAGATTGTATCTAAGCTGGATTATGTGTGGACTTATGGTACATCTTTCAAATCGGATGTTTGGCTTGCCACCATTTGCTGCGAAAGAATTACGTTCCAGAGCATGACAGTGGCCACAATATTTGAACCTTGAACCCCTTGAGTACGAGCTACCTTGCTGTCCAATGACTCCAATTGCATCACACATCTACATCCCTTGAGGTAAGGTTCTACCACTTCAATCATAAAAATTTCCAACGCTAACTTAACAGGATAAACTTATCCAATAAGGGCTAAAATAGACCAACGTCTTCTGCCAAAATAGACAAGCATAGCTTCCAGCTTCGTCTTGACACCTTTGTGGTGCAAAATTTACAGATCTGTTGTTCACCTATTTTGCTCTCAAAGATGGAAAATAGGGTTAGGCAATATGTAACTCTAGAATCAGATATTCATAAACTAAGAACGGGAATGGGGCGATGAAAAATTTCTCACGAGAACCTCCTGCGGTGACCAACCAAAGGCAAAGAAGAATGTATTTAAACGGAAAAGAGAAACAGAAACAAAATCGTTGTTGGTAACAGGGAAACAGTCTGGTTGAACAGTACAAAGCAGCAAGCTTACAGTCACGAAGTTATAACATACATAACGGGGAGAAGAAAGCAAACCAAGACTTGATATAACAATTGATACAAAACAAAGATCTCCTAATGATCATTCATTTCCGTTCTCATTTTTGTTGCACTGTTCAAACCCCAAAACTTTCATTACCGCTCCCGACCCGGGTCTCAACAACTCAGAATACCACGCCCATTGATAGCACAATGAGCTCGGCCATGTATTCAGTCCAACAACGGTTCCAAGAGATACCCTTCAAGCATATGCTCTGCATATTCAATTAAAAAAAGATTCCAGGCAGTTCATTTGTTAGTTTGATGATTCATATGTTGGAAGAGGTGGGATGTGAGCTCTTTTTCAAATTTAATGAGAAGTTATAGGGTGACAATGCAATTGTTTTGAAAGTATTTCAAACTTTTCACAAATTTATTAAATTGTTGAGGCCAATTGAAAGTTTTTCACAAACTTAAAACCCTCGTTCTTCCTCTCTCTCCTTTTCTTTCGATTTTTCCCATTTCTCATGTCCTTGCTCTTCTTCAGACCACCGTCTTCCGAGCACCGGCGACACAATAGAGAGCCGGCGACTGACGACTCTCTTTTGGAGGTGAGTCCCGTTCAGTTCTCTCTCTAACTCAACGCTTGAAACCCTCCTCCTCGAACCTCTGCGTCGAGGTGGGGGGTCTCTGAAAACCCTTCGCAATTCCCAAGCTGTTCTTCCACTCTTCCTGAACTAATAAAGTCGCACCAGAAGGAGCGGGCTTGTTTCCGGAGATTATTGTTTTGCCCGTTTGGGCTTTTCTTCTTATGCGTTCTCGAACCAAGTTGGCACGGTTCTTCCGCAGCCGCAGTCACGCACTGCGTTGCTTCATTCAGGTTAGCCTCTTCGCAGCTAGGTCTCGCCCATCGCAGCCAGCGGCATCCATTTATTGCTTTGCTTCGTATTTCGTCAGAGAGAGTGGTGGAGAAGGTCATCTTCACCCCTTCGCTGGCGGGCTCTCCTTCTCTCGCAGCTCTCCATCACCAAACCATCGCCCTTTTTGTCTTCCTCTCTCTGCCCCACCAACCCTCTCCTCACAGACGATGGTTTCTCTGTCATCATCTCCAGGCGTCCAATCCGATTTCCTCTCCTCCTTCCTCAGCCGGTGCCATAACCGTGGTTCCAATTGGGGCGGACCCCTTTTCGTCGCTTACACACTTTGCCACCACGTCGGGCAGGTCCCTGCCTCCTATTGTCTTCTTTAATTTGCTTCATTTCTGAAATTTTCGACCATACTTTGCTTACACACTTTGCCACCACGTCGGGCAGGTCCCTGCCTCCTATTGTCTTCTTTAATTTGCTTCATTTCTGAATTTTTCGACCACGTCGGGAAGGTATGCGACTCTCTATCTCTATCTCTCACGCGCGCGGTACGTCGGCCATGGCCGACGCAGGGAGGTCCTCCCGACTGGAGGTATGCGTTGGCCATGGCCGACGCACAGAGGGGCTGCTCCGGGAGCCCCTTTCTTTGTCTTCCTATTCTTATTTTTTTCCCCCCCACAATCTCTCTCGTTATCTCTCTTTTCCATCGATGCTGGAGGCGCTGCGTCGGCTATGGCCGCCCCACCTTGCAAAAAAATTTGGACCCTTCCAGGGCTACCATGGCGGACGGGAATGGAGGAATTGTATATACATTTTTTTTTTCTAGTCGTGCTTTTACTGTGTTGTTTTCATAACCTATTTGACTAATTTCATTTTTGTCTCATGAATTACCGATCTTCTCTTTCCTCTGCATTTCCTTTGCCTTTCGGTGTTGCTTGGATAAGCAGGTTGCTGTTCTGTAATGCTCACAAGTAAAACAAATTTAAGTTCATTAGTTTGTATTAACTTCTTCAGATATACCCGGTTATATCAGTAGGTACAGTGGTTAGGATCGATGGTGATGATGATGACAACCCATTTGCTGTTATTACAGCCCTTACTATGGATAGATGATAGGTAAGCTTTCCCCTGTTCCTATGGATGGATAAGCAGGTTGCTGTTCATGTAATTGTTCCTTCCTCACAGGCAGTAGGATGCTCAATTTTTTTTTTTTTTGTAGTTTGTGATTCTTAAATACCATCTTCAAGAGAGCAACTTTGAAGATAGAGCTGCAGATTACATGCAACTCGATTCCTAGATAGCAGTACTTTTAATATAGTTATTTGGATGCCCCATTAAGAATGTGAGTGTACCCATGTGAAAATGGAGGAGAACAAAAAAAAAATCACACCTTCCAACGGTCACCTAAAAGGTTAAAACGTCTCTCCTTTATTTTACCTTGTGCACCAAACACAGTTAATTTTACCCTGCAAAAATCTACCCTTTTCCTTCTTTTTTTTTTTCAGCATTCTTTTCCATGGTAAATTTACCATTCTAAATTCTTCCCTGCCATCAAAGAGGGCCTTAAGATTGAATTTGTCCTTGTTGAGGACATATGAAACTCATGGTAATCATTTGCCAACAAAGGCCAGGTGTTTGGGGTATTTGCTCACAAATAATTTTCTTAATTTGCCCCGCACATGAAAATTTGTTATGAATTGTTTGATAACCTTAGCATGTAATCCATCAAGCTCTTAATATGCGACGCCTATGGTAATGAAAAATTGTACTCTGAACATCTTATCTTAAAGGGTTTTCTCAAAATTTTCAGGTTAGCAGGTGAGAGTTCCTGGAGGCTGCATGGGTAGTTTTTGACAGCTATAATCTACGCACATCATTGAGGCCTAGTTCCTGTTATGGTAGTTTTGAGATTCCATTCAGTTGTAGCATCAATTGGTATATTGAAAAAATGGTCTTGTATAATATGACTATTTTCATCAGAAGTTAAACCTTGTACTAGCTATGTTAGTTTCTTTGAACGTTTTTCCTTTTATACCTTTGGTTTTGGCTATTATTTCTCTATCCTGAGAATATCTTTACTTCTAAAATTTATAATTTTCATAAATATGATGCTTACAGTTGTTAAATCATAGTCAATGAGGTCTAGGTGCCCTTTTTTTAATCCCTTTTTTCTTTTTTGCTACATTCTTGTGTTCTTTCTAATATTTTTCTTAGGTAAAAGTGGCTATGGAAGGCCTTAAAAAATCAAAGGATCGTCTAAAGTTGAAGAAGAAAAAGAAATCACGGATAAGTAGTCGCATAGAAGAAGAACAACAACAACAACAGAAAGAAGGTAGCATGTCTAATGTCACTAGCATGATTTTCAGGGTATTATGTGATCTGTGGGATGCTCGTATATTTGACCTGTTACATATTTATGTGTTGCATTTACATATTTATGTGTTGCATCAACAAACTGTACAGTGCCAACACAGCAGAAATTACATAAAATTGGCATAAAGAACAAATTTACATCCAAAACATGTCTTTGGTACTTTTTCAATTTGGTGTAGAGGTCATAGGAGGGTGGAAACGGGAAACAAGCAACGACAAATAATTTGTGAGAACAAATTTAATCCTAAGCATGCCTTTGGTGCTTTTGCAATTTGGCAAAGAAGCATAGAAGGGTAAGATTAGAATAGAACAATTGCAAACACACAGATATTTACTACTTTTTCCTTTCTTGTGGAGTTGTCCTCTTTTTGTGAATGCTTGATGGTTTGCTTTAATTGTTCTGTGTCACTGATTATCATGAGTTATGATCTTAGAGCTGATGTCTGAGGGAGTGGAGACAGATGAAGGTAACGACTCCATGTTGACAATGAAGAAGAAGAAGAAAAGAAAGTTGAAGGACAAAAGCCTTGTTGAGAAGAAAGGTTTGTAACTTGGTCATGATTCCTAAGGCAGCTAGACGAAGTTAGAATTTTCTCTTTGCTTGGGTAACACGTTCTTAAGGTGTAACCCTTTATTGTTCTCCATGGGCACTGTTTGCTTGAGCAAATAATTTATTTATTGATAGTGGCCCTCACCCTAGTTTTGTTTTGAATGATTGTGAATTTTTGTTGACACTAGGTTGTCAAAATCAAGCATCAAGCACAGGTTGGTCACTGTGTGTATAAATACATGTGCATATGTGTGTAAGCACATGTGTGTAGAGAGAGAGAGAGAGAGAGTCCGAAAAATATGGAGATTCAAACCATGGTTTATAACTTATAGACATTGTGATCAGCCTAGTCAGCCAACTAGTGATTTTTATGCCGGGGACCACTCAATAGTTTAACGTCATGGGTTACTTTGTCATTGTAGTTTACCTTCTCTTTTTCGTATTGAAATATTTGATTCTTTGTGCAGTGAAGAAGTCAAAGAAAGGAGAAGGGATTAAAATGAAGAATGACACAAAGAATGATGGGGTGCTACAGGAGGAAGTTGATGATAAAAGTGAGTCTCGTCTTCATTATGCGTATCTTCTTGACCTCACAATAATACTATTTTAATATTTTACTATTCCTCATTGTTCTTTGTACAACCTTTCGATTGTCCAACCTAAAACTCTTACCATGTTTAGAATTGCTTCCCACTCTAATCTTACTTTGGTCTCGAGGTAGAGAACACAATGCACAATTGTGTAGACCTAAACCAAATTTTGCTCTCTATATCAAAGTTCTCAGTTGGATGCTTATTATGTTACCAATCTGTTAATAAGGGCTGGTCTTATGTTTAGAAATGTCAGCGTGGATGGTTGGTTTTGAAGTTCCTTACTCCAAATTAAGGAATGTAAAAAGTATGGTTTCTTGTTTCCTATCATTTGTTACATTTCTATAATTGGCAAGTCAATAAGCTAATTTTTCTTTCTAATTTAACAAGATTAATCCCAACTGTGAGCATGGACACTGACACATCATAACAACTTGAATGATGCAATAACTGTGTAATACTAGGATATAATATATGGACATGCGTATGTATCTTAGGCTAAATTCATAAATCGCAATCTAAATACTAAAGCATGGTGGTCCTCATTCTTGATTTATAAATTCTAACACATAATGATAAGTATGATCAAATAAAGGGAAGCTTCATCATGCAAAAAAAAAAAAAAAAGACAATAAATTATTATATTCATAAATACATCCATAAGAGCTTTGCACGTTACTTGAATGTCATGGTCTTGACTGCATCATGAAGAGCTATAAAATCCAATGACTACTTTACAAGTGTTCAACGTTATCTCGGATGCATAACAAGTGCTAGCATGGACTAAAATTTGAGATGATCTTTTGCCTACATCTTATCTGTTATGATATTACGTGTCTGAATGCTTTGTTAAATGTTACAGTCACATAAGATATGCATGAACATTAAACTGTCAAATAGATTTAGAGAAGCTATTTGTCTATTGTTTTGAGCAACTTTTTTACTTTAAATCTATTAATCTTTTCTACAAGACCATGGGCAAGTTTTGGATTTAGCATAATAAGCAAAAATTTTAGAAAGGTTTCACAACACTAAGTGTTGTGGTGTATTTCAGTCAAAATATCTTTTATGCTCATACTGGAGTTAGGAAGTCAATCCACATCTTTCCGTTATATATTGCAAGTAAATGCACATGCAGGGAAGCAATCCGTCTATGTTGATCGAGTAACTGGTAGCTAAACCTTTTACTTTTTTTTTTGTTGATAATTATGTATTGGAGTTCTATTTTGGCTTAAAAATTTTTAACAAAGTTCTCTTTAAGTGGTTGTTATAAACTTGCCACCCTAACATGGTTTATACCATTGTCACTAAAAACACATTTTATTAAAAAAAAACGTGTATAAAACGTGAAAAACAAGTCAGCCGTATAAAATGCGAAAAAACACGTTTTAAGAAAAAACGCCAAAAAATAAAGAACGCGAAAAAAGGTATAATACGCATATAATACAGGATACGGGTATAATACGGGCATTATACACATTTTTCCCTTTATTCGTAATTTTTATTATTTTTTATTTTTTATAATTTTCAAGATTTATTAAATGTTTTAAATTTTTAAAAAATTCGCTGAGATTTTCCCGAGATATACAACTTTGCCGTATTATACCCTAGAAATTTCTCGCCGTATATTCCGTACACGTTTTTTGTGACAACGGCTATTTGAGAAAATGTGACGGTTAGCATCCATTGCTCCATATAGGTTGGTTGTAAGCATCTTACCTTTTAAGAACATTAACTGACACCTCATGTGTTTTTTTTTCTTCTGTTGTTTTTCCTCAATATCAACATTTTGGACTTCAACCTCTTTGCTTTCTGTTCGTCTCATAGCCCATAAATCATCAGGTGACATGTTTTTGATCTTCCAATTGGACTACGAGAGCATGTATGTTTTTAATCTAATAATCTTTCTACAGTTAATGAGTCAACTAGGTCTATAGGTGGCTTAGCTGTGTTGTTTCTGCAGTTCATGATGCTACAGCCTGGTCTTCCAGTATTTTTAAGTGATACACAAAACCAAATCCAAATAACAATTTTAAATTTTGGAAATGATGATTGTAGATTCTTAGCCATGACTAGTCACACTTCTTTTCTTCTTTGGTTGTACTTTCTAAGCAACTATGGATTGTGATTGTCATGTAATTGTTAAATTTTATGCCAGATCCTAAGGTGAAGAAATCCGGCAAAATGGCAAAAAGGAAAATTTCTCAAGTATTGAGAGAAAGTGCAGATGCAGAGACAGATGAAGCAAATGAGGTTTATGAAATCCCTTCAGTAGATGATGACTGCTCCAAAGGCATGAAAAGTATGTTAATTGTTGTGAGTTGCATGTCCTTGCACTGAGTATCGCTGTTCTCCTTTTCTATTTATATTTCTGTTTTTCTCTAACCTATGTACATGTGTTGTCTCGAGTGGTTCATCCTGTCACACTTGTGCATAATAGTAAACTGTTAGATAGGTGCCTTTCAAATGCTTCTTTTCTATGTTTTCTTATCTTCAAAACCGTGTTGCTGCTTTTTGAAGATGTTCAAAAAGGAAGTAGCACTAAAAATTTGAATCAGAAACTAGCAGTATGGTGTCTGGAATTATGTTGCTGTTGCCATTAGTTATTTGTGGGGAATGTCCCTTTCATTGATGGCTGAATTTTGTTACTGTCCTTTCATTGATGGCTGAATTTTGTTACTGTTCCATCAGTTATCTCCCTGTTGAATATCCTGTCAAGTAGTGTGTACTTTCTTACTAGCTGAAGTTTCATTGCTGTAGTTACTAGTAAACCTTTCCTTTTTTCTTGTCAGAGTGGGTCACTGAATACCATCAACGTAGACCCGGGTTGGAGATTTTGCAACAGGAAATTGATGACTTTATAGTTGCCTATGAAACAAGGAAGGAAAAGGTATTAGTTTGCTAGAACTTTTTTCTTAGTACATCTACGTTCAGAAGGAAATGTTAACATGGCAAAAAATACAGACACTGTCGTTATATATGAGAGCACGAAATTCCCAAGAAACATGGCTTTTGAAATCCATTCGTGTTAACACAACAGAATGCTTTTTGCCGTTTCGGGTTGTGTGACTATGTTATACTTGTATTTGATGCATTATTGTTGAGGCCAAATAGTTAGTTTCTGAACTAAAATTTCCTAGTATCATCAAATACTTAAACAATGATTTCTAGGACAGGTTGGTTTTTTACTTAAATCCAGAATCCAAAAGATAAAATTCGTTCCAGGCAAATTTGATACTGCTGTAGTTGATGGTGAATAACTGATGACGTGCTTTAGAATTCTGTATCTCCACATGATTGGATTATTTATATTCAGTTGCTCTGATTTCTCAGGAAAGGAAAGAGAGGGAAGCACTTGCTGCAGATGGCGGATGGACTGTTGTTACACACCATAAAGGTAGAAAAAAAACAATGGATGCTGAAAGTGGAATCGCTGTGGGATCTATTGCGGAGGCAGTTGTTTTGGAAAAAATTGCCAAAAAGAAAAACAAAGAACCAGCTAAAGATTTTTACAGATTCCAAAGACGTGAAGCCCAGAGAAATGGTAGGCGAAAGATTTCATTTTGCACACAAATTTGATCAAATGTTTTTAATAAATGTTGTGGAATTTACAGTATGCAATACTGCAATGTGTCATGTTGATGTATTTGATTGTTCATATGCATTAAAGGTGTGGGAGTTTGAGCTGTGATGGTGAAACAATAAGGTTGGAAATATATGGAAATTGATAGGATGTGATTGCCTCTGGTGTTTTCTGCACATGTATATATATGTGTATGTGTATATATGTAGATACATATGCTTTGGGTAGTTAAAGAGGTTTTATTTTTTTTATTTTAATTATTGACTACTCCCTTTGGAGCTAAATTGCTTGAAAACATAGTAGAGTCTACTTGAAAGAACTATCCTTGGACTGTTCACTTGCCATATAATGAGCGCCACATTTCAAGTCGGGTGCTCTATTTGAGCTACTTGAGCTCAACTCATTTATTAAACTAGTCAGGTATGAGTAAAAAGTTAAAGCTTGAGTTTAGCAATCTCAGGTTTTTGGGCTTGAGAGTTGAGTAAGCTCATCACACTGTTGGTGTATTTGTGATCACACTGTTGGTGTATTATGTGTTTTCTTTGGCTCCTCAAATCATGTTTTCAACTTCATCAACCCACTCTTCTCCTTCTGTTGGAAAATAGAAAATCTTTCTAAATTCTTGCTAGCGAAACTTTGAGTAACATGTGCTGAACTCGAGCTTAGCCCCAGCCGAGCCCGAGCAAGTTCAGTGTACTCAAGTTTCACCTGAGCTCGATTTGGCCCAACTAGGCTCAAGCTCTTGATAGGAACATCCCTAGTCTTGGGGAGACCTATGTGTAGGTAGCTGCACGATGTCTGAGGAATCTTTACTGAAATTATAGAAACTATAACTAGCGATGTAACTGTATCCTTAGGTGATTACCTGATTTACATAAAGCTGCGGATTGGGAAAAGCTTCTCACAGCTTAAGTCTTGCCGGCTTGTAAGAGCTGATCTCAACTCATTAGATGAACTTAAGCTTAAGTAAACACCTGTTTGCTTCAGCTCAGCGTTTAGAAGATCACAAACAGGTCACGTGCTGTATGTTGTTTTGCCTTGTACAATGTTAAGAATTTGCAAATTCTATTTTTTATTGCTTGAAATGTGTCATTCCTTGTGTAACTTTTGCAATGTGGGTTTGCTCGGTATGAATGATAGCTTATGAAAGCATGGAAGACTGTTATTTTTAAGGGGAACCTGCCTAACTTTGTTTATCTTACTCGAGTTAGCCTGTGCTTGAGCTTATTTTGGCTCATCTACCTGTTTTGAACACCCTCATCTTGTTCATATCAGCTCCAATTTTAAATTCAAGTCCTTTGGACTTTTTTATTCGTCTATCGGTTGCATGGAGTGAGTAGAACTACAACGTGGCGACTTTTCTTAGCTTTACCCAACAGAAGCTTTTATCCTTAGTATTTGAATGAATTTTTCTATTTTCCTCATTGCTTAGGATTCATTTGTCTGGTTTGATTTTCTACGGTATTTTCTTATCTTGATTAAGCTCTTTACTATTCAATGGGCATATGCTATTGTTAACTTCTCCAGACATAAATTTTTATAAGATTCTCAATGCTGATACAAATTCAAAATGCTTTCTCTTGCAGAGGTTATGATGCTGCAGAGCAAGTTCGAGCAGGATAAGAAAAGGATTCAACAATTGAAGGCAGCAAGAAAGTTCCGTCCTTTCTGACCAATCAATGGAAAAAAAAAAAAGAAAAATCAATTTTGACACAGTTGGGGTTGCCATCTGCAGTTTCGTTTGAAGAATGCTGCAGAGAATAGTTAGCAGTTGTTGTCCAACTTACATTCCTTTTTAATAGAATGCAAGCTTGGGTAAAAATATCCACTTTTTTTTTTCCTGCTTTATCTTTTAGTCTGAGGCGTCAGTATGCAGCAGATGATAGGCAGTAGCACCATAATTGTGGAAACTAGTGATATTTATCTCTTATATTGCCGAAGGGATAATGTTTATTACTTCCTATACGTAGACCATTGAGGTCGTCTTGTGGTTTACACTCCTCCGTCTGAGGATATCAACTTATGTCCGCATGGGAATGCACAGTCGATAATGGTTTGATTTTAAAGCTCTTAAATTCTAAAAGCAAAGTCGTTCTTCAATCCCCCGTTTCATGGTTTAGAGTATCTTCTCTATGCGAACTTGTTTGACAAGAAGGACGACAAAAAGTTGACATCCTTCAAAAGTCGAATGTCAATGGGAATACCGAGGGATAACCAGAACACGATATTATGGTGACAAAACTGCGACTGGTAAAATTGGCATGCAGTGGATTTAATGATTTTTTTCTCCCCAACAGGGAAAATAAAAGCTTAAATAGAATTATTTATTCGAAAATGTCAGCAGATACCACACTTATATTTGGGTTTTGCATGCCACTGAATTTAACACGAACATGCCTGCAGCATGTTAGATCGTGAAGGGGTTCTATTGCCAGACAATGATGATCAGATGCTGCACCGATCAACCTGATTCTCTCAAAGAATGAACGTAATGATCTGATGCTGCACCGATCAACCTGATTCTCTCAAAGAATGAATGTAATGATGATCAGATGCTGCACCGATCAAACCTGCTCAAAGAAAGAATGTATTGACATGTCAAAGTGCCTAAATCTAGAACTGTGGCATTTTTTTCAACTCTACAGACGGATAACCGGCTTAGTTGTAGGGCGAGCCAGGCCCAACTCTAAGTCGACGGACTCGAGTTCTCTCGCTTTTCTCTGCACACATCCAATTAGGATGTCGCTTAGAGGGCCAGATATCCTACCTTTGAGTTTAATTTGAACTCCGTATCCAAAATTTTGAAAAATGTAGTGTTTAATTTCTACTCTGTTACCCGCTCTTTTTCTGCTACATTCTCATTTTCATGTGATTGGATCTAAAATTGAATCCAGTTTTCAAAGATAAACTTCGTATATCCAACCCATTCAGCCCCACGTAATTGTAACTCAAGCCGAAGAACAGCGATCAAACGCCACGCTTAGGTCACAAGAACTCAAATAACTTGCTCTGAGATTTACCATTCAAAAGAATTGGTTTTACCTTGAACGTTCAATAATTCGCTAAGGAGAAATTACAGATTCACCTTCGCCAAAATGAAAAAGGATGGGTTCAGGTTAGCTGGAACTTACAAACTTCGGGACTCTCTCAGAAGCCAGGATTGACGTTCCAGGAAAAAAAAAAACAAAACAAAACAAACAAATAATGCCATGCCGCTGAGCATGTCGCTGTCCAGTATACGTCCAACTAAAAGACACAGATGGAAGATAAGGTTAAGGAGATGAAATGAATGACAAAATTTTTTGGCAAAACGTAAATGAAACAGAATACGTGGATCAGTAAAAATTCCATGAAAAGAGAACAGTGCAGCACATTAATTTTGGAAATCTTCAACCCCAGAATCTGCTGAAGATACTCTTCTTGTCCTTTTTTACTCTTGCCTCTAGCGAAGGGAATTCAATAGAGTAGTAAGCGATGTCCATGACAATAGGGTTGCAAGGCACTGACTGGAAAGCCGGTGGAAACATTGCAATACGTGGAACTCCTTTTGTGTGGGAATCACCAACCGCAGACTCGTAGGCCTCGAGCATTTCAAGGAGATATTTTTCCGGCTGCAATAGAAAGTTGTCCTTGTTAAGCAGCAAGTATAAAAGCTTATGACAAATTATTTGTATACCATAATTGCTAAAGATCAATATTTTGGTAGTTAACCAAAAGATGCAAGCATCGACCTATAGCAACCGGAAAAAAACTTGTAACTGAGCAAAGTCGATTCATATGGAAGGTTTATCTGGGGAGAATGCGAAAACACTGCAAAATTAGGGTTTTAGAATGATTGGGCATTAAACTGTTGAACTACGTTCAAAAATGCCCTCAAGTGTTCGCCGAGAATGCAGTTATCTACACGAATCCAGAACTAGAATAAGTTACCTTCTTTCCAGCACCAGAAAGCGAGATTGTTGATACTCCTTTAGATATACTTTCTTTGGCATTCTCCTCCTCCAAGATGCCCGTCGCATGCTCTATATAGCTGCTAGACCTACAATTGTCGGCCAGTACCTTCAACTCCTGTATCAACTAATCACCCAAAATACAAGGTTAACCAGGAGGCAATTGTGAGGAACATTTTCATGAAATAGAAAATCCATGGTACCCTTGTATCTCAACAAGTGGCTATAAGAGAAACAGTACACAGCTAGCTATCTCACCTTATCAGGATCTGCAACCAATTGCAATCTCTTGAGAACAACATCAACAAGCAAGCGAGCGTGACAGTATAAAGCATATGCTTCTGCCCTTTTTCCAGCTGAACTATAAGACTTAGCCAAATAGAAGCACCTGCGCCGACATGCTTAGGAGTTAAGAGTTAAGACTCGCATCAAGCCAAGGGAACACTAATACTTAAACTGTACATGGTTATGATAATTGCACTACCTAAGCTATTAACAAGCAAGAAAATTATGCATTTATAAACACTTCAATAAACAAATTACAGGGACAGTTTAAAAAACAAAAACCAACATTTCAAGCAACAAATTAGGGACTAAATTAGCAAAATTAATGAAAAGCAAACCTTCTCTCAGACTAAGAAAACTGAAATATGAAGAACGAATAAATTTTTTGTTAAAACTAAATATAATAGCTAACAATGTTGGCAGCTGCTAATTTTAAAATTTAAACAGACACAAAAATAGCAATTTGGTTTATGATACTAACATCTGGAAAATTACCCTGTTAATTAGGCCATTGGAACATGAAATTATTACAAATCTTAAAAAAAACATTTTTTTCTCTGTTTGCAAGCACTTTTTACAGTCTAGTTATCACAGTAAAATAGCTGAGATCAGAAAAGCACATCCCTCTAAGCCCAAATAGTGAAAGAGAAAAGAGAAAGGTGAGGGAAAAACCTTTCTGCCTGATAAACTGAACTCTTGAGCTCATATTCTTCGGCAAATGCCACCTCTTCTGCTTTTCTTTCTCTTCCTGAACTAACTAAATCTGTCAAATCTGTTGTATTCTGAAAGAATGAAACAGAAATGAAGAGTGTAGCAGTCAGCCTCCCAATTATTGCATGGCAAAGCATCATGCGAGCAGATATTCATACGACAAGCAGCTGATAAGGACATACAGGAGTTATACCTGGATTAACAAGTCATATAGACGAACAAGTTCTTCAGGTTTTGTGCGTTTTTCACCCTTGTCATCAGGATTTCTGCTAAGTTTACTTTTAGCAATCGTAACAAGCAACTGATTACGTTCAATTGTACGTTGCACTAGGACGGCGCTGACAGCCTTGTCAAGGCCATTAAGATCATCCTTAACATTTTCTGCATTTCCTGCAGTAACCTGAGTATGCATATTAAATGGATAAGCATAGCCAATATGGTCAGCCATCAATAATCAAGTAACTGTGGTATCAAAAAAATTGATGCAAGAAAAAATCTGTACAGCAACTAGGGGTGTTTAGCTCCAGCTGATAAAAAGATTCAGAAGAGCATCACCAAAGGGATACAAAAAGAGGCAACTTACCAAATCATTGCGTATACAGCGCCTGGCGTCATGATATGCAGCAAAGATTTTATCGAACAAGGAAATCCTTTTCTCAGCAGGGAGTGCTTCTGATGATGGACCGTGCAAATCTTTCTCCAGCTCCTGAGCTGTTCAGATTTCTTAATGAGTCAAGCAGCATTCAGAAGTCTATGAGATATACATCTTTTCCTTTGTGAACTACCCATTATTATTCCAAAAGCGACACTAGAAGACTTAATTTGTATCTAGATTAATTAAATGCCATAGGTTTATATAATGTGCAATCATTGATTTAAACAACAATAGTTTAAAAGCAAAAAAGAAAGGAGCATCAGCTCAGTCTACAGAAAGGAGGTTAGAGCACATGTATTGCCTTCAGTAAAGCTTACATACACCTATTTGGAGCTTGTTTGAAAGGGGTTTCAAATATGATAATGTGATAACTTTAATTGAAGTAGCCATTAGTACCACCAGAAGTTACAATGGAAAACATGTAATGTTGTGGAACAATGTTTCTCAGTTAGAAACGTAAAATGAGATCAAGTTTTACATATTTCTTGTTTATTTGTTTAGCTGACTGTCAATATAAAGTTACAAACTAGAGAAACTGAACATGAGAACTTTCAAGAAAAACTGGAAGCCGAGAAATTGGTTTAGACTTGAACCACGCTATATTTCTTCAGTTGCTGTCCTGCAATTAAGAGGTATTATTCACTCTACCAGGTTGGCTTTATACAAGCATCCAACATTCTCAAGACACTTCATACAACTGGGGAAAACCATGTAAAAATGGCAACAGTAAAATTTATTTTCTGCTATTTAGTGGAACATGATTTCCTAAAGCATTTGGTTAAATGTCTCGTCTGAACTTCACATTCAATAATTTGGAAAACTGTACAGGGATCGGGGAGTTAATCACGTAATAGAGCAGAGAAAGCATATTATGTCTTTTATCAGTAAGCACATCATGACAGAAATAAGAGAAATCATGGCCATCTAAAAATATAATTTCTAGTTTCAGGATAAATTTCACCTTACATAGTTATAAGACGTGTACAATTGTCAGGTAATAATTGGCCACTGATATCAACTGAATGAAAATGAAAAAAGTACAGTTTTGTCGCTGTTTTCACTTAATATTACAGGAAGTGATTCAGAAAAAACCAAGATATGAGACTGATTAAAACTATCAAATGGGTATGAATTTAAAAAAAACCTTTGAGAAGTGCCACTCTCGTCTTTGCATTAGCGACTGGAAATCTATGACCCAGCCATGAGAATTCTGTCATGGATGCAGCTTGTTGAGATCTTGCTTCAGCCATTACAGCCTGTAAAAGCAGAATATGTATTCATGCACTTATCATCAAATACTGGTCCATTGGACCTGATGGCATGCCACCACAAACACAGATATGATATACCCAAAAGCATTGTCACAAAAAACGTGTATGGGTATTATACGGTGAAGAATTTCTCAGATATAATACAGCAAAGTTGTATATCTCGGCAAATTTTTAAAAAATTGAAAACATTTAATAAATCCTGAAAATTATAAAAAAAATCATAAAAAAGAAAAAAACCGCAAAAATGCATATAATACGTGTATAATACACGTTTTTTTTCAAGTTTTTTATTTTCTGACATTTAAAAAAAAAACGCATTTTTTCACGTTTTATACGGCTGACTGTGTTTTGACGTATTATACATGTTTTTTTCCAATAGGACGTGTATTTTGTGACAATGTCAAAGTCACAAATAACATCTCGGAGTTTTAAACAGCGAAGTTTTTCTCAGGTATAATACGGCGAGCTTGAAAAAAACTGGAAAAAATAGGAAAAATACGGGAAATTTTTAAAAATTTAAAAAAACTGAAAAAGGAAAAAAAAATAAAATAAGTAAGAAACTAATAACACAAACATTAAAAGATAAGTAGATCTGCAACAAATAAAAGAAATCTTTACAAGCACAACTAGGGAACATCCTAAACAATGTTTTAATGTATATAAATTATAAAGAACTAGTAACAATGAAATGAGTGACAAAACCTTAAAACATGACTGCAGCTACTAATCCATTGGCATTTACAGAAACAAATGGTAGAATCTATAGTCCGGTTTCTGAAAGCCTAAAAGTCATAATTCATTGTTGCATGAAAGAATACATCCCAATAAACTATACAATTGCTTGCTACAACTACATAAGATAAGGTGCACCTCAAGTTTAGCTTGGAATTGATCAAACGCAGGCCCTTCCATCTTTCCCAGGTCTAGAAGTTCAGAGGTCTGCAAGCTTGATTCACCAACTTTATGTAAGCAATACCTGATGCTAGGCTCCAACTCTTCAACACGCTCACGACACAGTATTTGATTGTCTATGTCTCCATATTTACCAAGTTGTTCATAGACAGCCCTATCGATAGACCATGAAATTACTAGTTTAGTCTGAGTGAGATGCCAAAGCTTGTGGCATAAGCTTCGAAGAGACTTTATACCAAAATGTATCCAGAAAAAGTTGAGTGCACTGTGCAAGATTTCAGCACAAATAAAGGATATAGATGGTACTTTTACATAACTATGTGAGATAAACTTAAAATCATTACTTTATCGGCTATTAAATATACATCTGATGGATCTTCCTTTTCCTTGATCAAAGGCACAAAAAGTTACAGAATGGGAAACAAAAGCACAGCATATTTATCCTACCTGGCACTCCTAAAATTTGTCAATGCAGCATCCCAGTTCTGCTCTTGTTCAAACAGAAGAGTCCCCTTCATGTAAGAGGCATATGCCTGCATGTCAAGAAAAATAAACATTTCTAATTTTGGATATATATGTGATAATATTTTTGACACGAAGCCATATGCATGACAAGTAGGGCTAGAATGAACCAAGCATACTTCAGCTTCTAATGAAGTTCTGGAATCTCCTTTTACAGAACAAAGCTGTGCAAAAAGGTTAGCCCATTTCACTGCCTTCCTTAGCCTCCCAATCAAGTGCATGCGTTGACGAGCATTAGGTCCATCTGCTACCTGCCTTTTCTCCATAGCATGACTCCAAGCCCTTTCTGCCATATAAAGAACCACATGGAGATACCTATAAAGAAGTTAATAGGAATATGTATCATATTTGCTGCTGAGAATGGAATAGCTAATTCAACAAAATGAAAAAGAGCATCATCAGCCTTCACATAAGCATACAAATAACTACAGATTAAAACTGCCAGTTTTCTTATAAAAATTATTTCAAGAGTAAAGAAGTACAAGTTAGTCAGAAAATTTGTTATCCGTAATGACTTCTTTCCATTAAAAAAAAATACACAAAATTCAGATCAGCCTCTATATTTATTGGGGAAGAAAAACACCAAACAAGATTGTCCTTGGCGAATAATCATATGCTTTGCCTCACTGAGGAGGGAAACTTTATAGGATAGGCAAAAAAAGAAATTATATTACGAATATTAACACAAAAATCACATTACACATTTCTACCATAAACATGATACTTTCCACCATATAACATTCTGCATAATTATCATACCGCACTTCAGTGACAGTGGTCTCTGTAATCGCCTTCTTTATGTACTTCCCACGCCCGTGCGTGAACTTCAATGACTTATACAATCTTCTCAACCTTGCGCTGCAATATCGGCTGCACATATAGAAAATTTTACATCACAATCAGAGTGAGGGGGAGAGCATTTATTTTCATTTCAAGCATTTATTTTCATTTCATCGAAGGAAGACATATGACTGCATTTTTTTTCTCAATGGCTACCATGGGTCCAACGGTTCTCAGCTTCAGGCACATGTCTTTCTTTGTGTTGGCCGTTGAATCTTTCACAATAAGCCTTTCTGAATGAGATGTTTTTTGGGGGAACTCCCAGGTGATATATAAAAAATAAGTGCTACATTTTTAACTTAGCAGTTTAATGGTCAGCTTTTCTGAATAAATTCCTTTACATTTCCCCGCCTATGCATTTTTTCTCCCTTTTCCTGTCTGCTCGATCGGTGTAACGTCCAACAATTTAAGGTCTTCGGAACCCGCTAGTACTGTATTAGGTAGAGTAGCACGCAATCTGATTGAAAACTATTGTCAACTTCTCTAATGATAACCGAGCATATTTTGACGCATAAGATTAAAAACAACCATCCGCTAATGAGAAACTAAAACTATCAAACCACAAGCAATCGCGAAACATAAAAAATTTTAAGAATCAAAATGCACATGTCGGAAGATCATCGGGAATACACATTCTTCTCAACATGCATTTCGATCATTTTTATAAAAAGAAGCGTATGATGAAATAACCATCTACCTGCAGCCAATGGAAAGCATCTACCTGCAGCCAATGGAAAGCAGAACCAAAATAGTGCCATTAAGTATGACATTTCTTATCTCACAACCGCCCGCACTTCAAAGATAGCAATTCTTGATAAACAGAGCATTTTATAGTTTCCACAAGTAACAACACGGAAAGCAAAACAAATAATATATCTAGACAGCAACCTTACCGGTACCGCGTATAGTCCCCATGCCTCAAACCGTGCTGCATTTGAGCAGACTTCACAAGCTGCAGAACTAACATAAAGAAGAAGAGAGAGAGAGAGAGAGAGAGAAAATACAGTGTCAAAAGAAATCCATCAAAATTCACCGTGGATCCAAAAGAAAACTAACAAATGTCTGTCTTGTTGACAGAGATCATCACCATTGACAGAAAACTTGGGATTCGTGTGAGATGGCTTCCCGTCGTCAACCTCCATCGCCGATGCATCGTCACCTTTCGCCATCACAGGCCTCCAGAGACAAGAAGCTCAATCCCAATTTAAGCGAACGGCTTTTGAGGTTGAGATCAGATTGGAAGAACAATCACAATAGGAAGACAGGCGCGAGGACAATTTCTCCCCAAGATTTGCGAGGTTAGGGTTCTGACGGATCGGTCGTCAGCCCACGAAGGAACCCGACGAGCCAAGTGAAGGAAGGAAAAATGGCGCACGACCGTCCGCAATGACCCCGGAACCCGGCCCGCAGCCGCTTTTAATCGTACCAGAAATCTGCACCATCCGAGTCGTATCAGATAGGAACTCCTGAAACAATTCACGAAGCCGCTGCAGATGGATCGGGTACGGCTTATATTCTATCCGATTTTGAAATGTTGTTGCTAGAGCTGTACTTGGGTCCGGATTCGTGTTTGATTTAACCCTCAGTTGTTTAGATAGGTCTGATGCTATCGGATTGGGTCTTGGACTCTTAATGCCATTTCATGGCTGTAGCCGGAATCTGATTCGAAACTGAATTTGATTCAAGGAACATGAATCGGATCTAAAATATATTTGAAATCTATTTAGTTAAAGTATGAACCCAAGTTAACGGATGAAGCTGGACTGGATGCTCAACTAACCAACTTGTGTGCGCGCACGCCCACACACACACACAAACAGCTCTTAATGTGGATCAAATATGTCAGCTCTCTGCCAACATGTCAAAATACAGAAACCCTCTCAGTTATCAGAGCCAATGCTGTTTTCAATCTTCACGAGTTGATATTAAACAATATGATTGATTTTGTAGAGATCAATACCTGGATTGTTTCGTTAAAACTCTAACATAAACTTTATACATAATAAATCAGCAGCTTCACATTTCAAAAATATGGCCTCAAAGAATGACGGCTTTCATAAAAAGCCATTCCCAATGTCATAAGTTAGTATTTTAGGTAAAGTAAAACTCTATCAACTTTCAGTTATCATTCCCAACTTCATATCCACATCTCCTGAACCTTGTGTCGTCAATTTGGATCAACAGCGCCACGACAGGTGACGGGCATGTAGCCAAAAAAGGGAAAAATGTGACGGTGCTGAGATGAAGACCCTGAATTAAGTTGTAACCTTGTCATTCTGTTGTCTGATGTTTTTTCTATGGTACTGTCCTTGTAAAGCTCTGTGGCCGAAATTCACCCTCAATTCAGAAGAGAAAAAAAAGACCCACCATTTCAATGTCAACCTTCTGTAGAGATACCATGGAATCATACTCGTAACTCGTGAGTTCCATCTTGTTGAAAAAAAACTAACGAGTGGTGAGACTCGAAAGGAACATGAAGACAGGATTGACAACAGAAGATGAAAACTTTTGGTTTATATTTAAACAAGACCTACAAAAAGAGGACCACCTACCATACACACCAAGGTGTGTAGTTGAGAGACAAAGGTGAACAACTCGGAGTAACTGTAGATTGGCAGGTCTAATTGATTGACTCATTGAAGTCGATAGCTACATCCAACTTTTACATTGAAGCAAGGAGCACAAACTCGTATCTCACGAATTTTGCAACATAAGTTATTAGCAGAGCTTTCGTTGGTTTTGCCATTCACCAAACAAAGAGATACAAAACCTTATGTTGTATATCAAATTTCACATTAAAGAAAAGTGCAGGGAGTACAGTCAAAAATAGAACCAAGACTTTCAGCTTTCAAGCATCATACGGCCGCTTTCAGTATGAAAATAACCCAAGCATTCAAAAACTAGGTTAAAATAAAAGAACACCAAGCCTGAGGAAAAATAGGATATCCACAATCGAGTGGTTAATGGAGCTGTTCTGAGAGAGGAAAACTGCAACAGAAACTAATTTATCTTCCCATCCCTTGGGGAGCTGGCAACTTTACTAATCGACACTAAACTCAGTCCAATTATTGCCCGAGACTGTGCTAGCTACATATGTTGATTGTGCGTAAGCAATGCATAGCCACTTCCTCACTGCTCATCAATCTTTACAAGTCACTTATGAACTGCAAAGGTTTGCTGTCCGATGCTTCTGAATCAGAAGTCTCCATCTTTCATTAAGTAACTGCTACCATAAAAAAAATTCAGGCAGCAGAAACAATCAACCGTCAGAATTCTGTCTCAATCTGAGTTCACCTGCTAACAACACAAGAAAAAAAAAAAATTATATCGGAGAAAGGATCTGCATGATTCAAGAATCCTGCTCGTGCATAAGGGTGGACACTGGACAGGAACCAAGACCATTCCAATAGAACCATTAGCCACGAGGTTCTGAATTTAAGCATTGACACACAACATACTTGCTGTTTCTTCAAAAAAGCAAAAGCAAGAACAAGACAAGGTATCTTACTGGTGTTCATTTGATAAATGGCAATCCTGAGGGAACCTTCTGAGCATAAACCTCATATTGTTGACCAAAGAACTGCCTCAAGAAGAATTCTTCATAGCTGTTTTTATTAAGGCAACTAAAGAAATTAAATAAGGAATCAAAGCATTTCAAAACAGTGCTTATGTGAAAATTGCTGTCTTTGAAACTTGAAATTGGATTTGTATTAGAACCAATTGATAATTTAGCTTGAGTCACTCACACTACCAAAGCTGCAAAACTGCAACCAGAAGAAGCAACTTTTCAACTAACCATGTAACAATTTCCTTATTATTCCTATTTCTAAAGAAAATAATAAATCCCAGAAATATCATCTCACTTGCAAAAAAGATGTGCAGGGACATGAATCTGGGGAAAAAATTACAACAAGCAATAAAGGCAAGCAAGGAATGATTTTTCCAATAGCCGCTCAGTGGAAGGGCAAAGGGATTTCCTTAAGTCATTTGATGCACAGAGCTTGGCGCTGGCTAGGTTGACTGGCTACAAAGGCTAAGTTGATGGAGACTTTGTAACTGCAGCGACCAGCCTAAAGTGAAAACCCTGGGCAACCGCTGACAGGCACATACCATGCACTTTTACCTCAATATTTGAAATTAGTCATTAAGGTTGTGCTTGATCACCATGGATCTCAGATCCGCAGTGATCTCAGATCACTGCGAATTTGAGATTGGCGGGTTTCAAATCTGACATCAAAGTGTGGATTTGAAATCCATGTCCATGACAGAAGCTGACAACTGTGGTTTTTAGCTATCACATATTTGAGATTCCCTCGGACTTGAGATCCATGAGGAATCAAACGCACCCTAAGGTTAGATTGGCCAAATTCAAACTGTTATTATTTTCAAAGAAACAAAAAAAAAAAAAAAAAAAACCTTGAAAAGAAAGACAGGAAGCATTCAAGTATTTCTCAAACGATATAAACCTGTTTTGCTAAGCACATGAACATGGTTAAGCAACAAAAGAATGACTTTGCCTTAGAGGCCAACCACCAGGAAAATTTATCAGTCAATAAAGCGAGGATGGATGTGTCAATCGCCAATAAGTTAGGAATAAAAGTGTATTACTTCCCATCCGTATTTGGTTTTATGCATATTGTGTAAACTTATTTATAGTTTTATACATTTCATATTTACTGTGTATATGTATAATTGCATGTAAAGGTCTGAGTATTTTATCTCTTTGTGTGTACTCTGTGTGTGTGTGTGTGAGAGAGAGAGAGAGGGAGCAGGGGAAGAGAGACTGTGTGTGCAAAATGTGATGTCTATGTTTGCAAAGCATGAGAAACATACCGTATCCGTCTTGAAAAGAAACACCATGTAACAAATGTAAATCCAACAATGCAAATAGGATTGCAGAGCATGATTTGAGTTCCAATTGCCCAAATGAAAAAACCACAATACCCTGGATGACGTACGAACCTGTGAAAAGCATTGATTCATATAAATTTCTTATAATAAAAGTTTGCTATTTATTATAAAACACCTGCAGTAATGCAAAACACACATTGCTTTAAAATGTAATAAACTGACCAGGATGAGCCTTTGGTCCATCCATTGAACTATCAACAACATGGTGATATAACAACTAAAAATTTATCTGAAACTATCAACTTGACGTGAACATGTAATTTTCATGATATCTAAGAGAAGTCTGCATAAGACAAGCCTGATTGTCAAGATGGTCCTGTAAAAATTCAAAACTAATGAACATAATTGGCAGTACAAAATATGACTTAACTAATAACTAGTGTGCTATGCAAATAATGAGATATCATGCTGGTACACCCAAAAAGGGACACAGCTTTGCAAGCCAGTCACCTAGATGAGGAATTCAACCCAAAAGAGCAACGAAAAGAACAGTGAGCAGTCCATGATCTGTCTGATAATTATCGAACTAGCTTTCATAAGGAAAATAAATGCACAAGTTTCTTACACACGGGCATCATTCTACATATATTGAACTACATTGTCATCTGCATCATCCCATTTCTTGCCACTTAAAAGAGTCTATCTTGTTGAGCTCCACCTGAAATATTTAGATCTGGTATAATAGTTCCTAGAATTCCATTTCAATATTTGAGCTTTAATATCCATAGAAGATTAACTCATATGTAGTTAACAGCTGTCACATTTGTGCACATTTAAATTTTTATTAATTCATATTTCAGTTAGTCATTTCCTTTGATAGGTGTCACCGTTCAAATTGTTATAGATAGTGCATATTTAAGAAAGTTTCCTTTCATTTTTAAAGTAATAAATATCAAAATACCAGCACCTTTGGCAACATTCGGCCTATAACTTGTTTATGTCTTCAACAATGATTAGTGTCAAGTTCTGGAGAACACCTATAGACTGAGAGCCACATACCCTACAAACTGAGAACAGCAGAAAGCATGTCTGGAATTTCAACCAAGAAACTACCAAACTACCAATATAAATTATAACCCACCAATAACAGAATCAAAATATTGCAGGATAATTTTTATGTTTATTAATATTTCAGTTTTCCAGAGTCTTCTTATGTGACTACAACTGAATTACCTATAGCTTGTGAAAAGAAGTCCTACACTAGTACTTCTTCCTTCCCATGATGCAATTAAAATCAATCTAGGACGTAAAATGCTAAAAAAATCACATACGAAAATACTAGCAAAAGGGTGCCATTTTCTGGCGTTGCTCAAGAATCTACCAGCAGGATTGACAATTTACTTACCTATAGATTCCATCAGTTACCAACTGGTGATTTTCTTGATAATATATTCTGATATTATGTGTGAAAGCATTGCCAGCAGTTATAACAGCAACTTTACGAATGAGCTCCCCGATCACAACCAGTGCAAGGCCTAGATTGCTCACCCACCATTGTTCCTTTAGTTCTCGAAATAACATAAGCTCTGCCACGTACTCGATTAATGCACAAATCATTGCAAGAAGATATTGCTTGCTGATTAAAAGTGCTGCATGGTCATCGATATTTTAGTTACCAAGATGTGGCATGCATTGACAAGAAAATTGGACATAGACGAAGAATAAAAAGACTAAGAAGCAAGCGCCACCAGTATCTTTCAAATACCTTTTAAAATCATCTAACTAAAATACTTAACCCAAAAAAAAGAGACTTTAGTGATATTTCTTATGACGAATAGCACTTAACAGTAAACTTCCTGGACTTGAAAAGGCAGATTCGCTGCCAGTGGAGAACCCCAGTTTGTTCGACACTAAGAAAAAACACACAGATCAGACTTACAAGTACAAAGGAAATAATAACATCTTCCCGTATAGGAGAATGTACTATCTTCAGCCATAGGATTGAGATACTAAGATATGATTTCTTATACAGCCCCTTTTCTTCGGTAATAACTGTCTAGGGTATTGGAAGTTGATAAATATCAAAGCCACCTAATCCTTAGAGGGTGAATTCAGCATCTTCCAGCAACGCAGTATTCCAAGTTCAACTAATCTTCCTTGCATTCCATAACACCAACATCTGCCTTCCTTTTCGCGAAACTTTTCGAACTTCACTCTCCTCTTACCCATTTCTTGTGTCAAATTAACGAGCTTTTGTGCTCGTGAGTTGAACCCCTAATACCCCGTTCCATTTATTCCTCGGCGCAAAACCCTGGTGCACTCTCTGTCGACCATAAAAAGCACCCCATTATCTCATCCTTGATGAAGAAAAAAAAAAAAACGGTGAAAACAGAACCCTAGACGCCCTTCAACTCGAATGGCTTCAAAGACAACCTGGTCTGATTTCGAAATAGAGAAACTACCCACTTGTTCTCCTTTCTTCTTATTTTGGTGGACTAACAGTTTAGCAAATTCAGTTCACCGATTTTCATAACCCACATACGAACAGCACAGTGTTGAAGAGGAAGGAGAGATGAAGGGTCGAAGAGTAAAGGTGGGGAGGGTGACAACTCACATGAAGCGTTCACTCTGTGCCGGCCGTGGAATCGGACGGCGAGGGCGTACTCGGAAGCGTGGAAGAAGACCACGGCCGCCAGCATCTGCAGCAGCTGCCTGCACCACGTCTCCATTGCCTTTCTTCTCCCTCGCTTTCTTCGAGGGAACTGGCGAAGATAGAGACCAAAAACGACGCCCGGAGGGCCTATATTTTCTGAATCTTCCACCTTGCGTCTTCCTTTCTTAATTGCCAGTCCAATAAAAAGGGAATTGACTGTGACAGGTCAGATAAATGGTGGGATATCGACCGAGTTGTGATGGACCTTACCTCGAGACTTATCATGATCTGCCATTATCATATCAAAGGTGAACCCTCGTACCTGCACCATTTTCCAACACAAGATCCTATCATTCTAGATACTGAACAAATTCAAACAGCATTATTTGCAACGGAACCAAAGTCATGGAACAATCAAGCAAGATAAACGTTTTACATAGGTAATTTTGACGTAGATTTGAACCATTGGATGTGGTGGGAAGGGATTCACTTCACCTCTCGCAGACCGCCAAATGGCATTGCCACTAAGGAAACATAAGCAATCAAACAAGAACATATGCATGGAACGTTTCATCAATTTAACTATCCTTGAGACAGATCCACTAACACTTTACACTTTTTTATTGTTCATATTGCCCAACGCCCTTTTGTGATCCATAAACCAGTCTTGAGGTCTGCATTAACATAGTTAATCAAACACAATACTATATATTTTCTATCATACGTGTCACTAACGTTAATTGTATTTGGCTTTAACATTATATACCACAAACAAGTTTTAGTTTACACAAGTAGGACGGACCATCTGCTAGTGCAAAAATAACATAATTCTAGTCAATACTTCTAAAATCCTTCTTTTGTAGGACCCGCCGATCCACTGTTTAAACAAACTGTGGATATCTGCAACAATAACTGAAAACACGAAGATCCACATTTGGTTTTGGACCTCAGATATTCTGTTTAACAATAGTGTTTGATTTCATATCAAATACAGGGTCTCATTAGGGGGATCTGGAGCAGATCTGGCTCGGACTATGGACAAGGTTATTTAATACCCGAAAACAGCAAGGAATCCGGAACTATTGCCTCGAATGGGACCCGATCCATTCGCGGTCGCCAGCCATGAGGATGAAAAAAAATTATTTTCGTTCTCTCAAATTCAAAAGTTTTCCCAGAGCGGAGCGCCCAAAAGGCGAGCATGGGAATCCCGAACGCCGATAGGCCGTTAGTCAGAAAAATCTGACGGTGTACCTTCCCGCCCACCGTCCTTCTTCCCACCAAGAATTTCGAAATCCTCCGCTTCCGGCTTCCCCCAATCCCCTCTCCCCCCTTGCCCTTTCCTTTTCTAGGGTTCATATGCACAGAGTCGAGAAATCTCCCTCTTTTTCTCTATCCAAAACGATCTGTATTTCTTTTCCGACGTCCTGAAGCTTGGTTCGGCGAAAGCGATGGCGGAGTTGGATTGGAAGCACCACACTATCATCCAATCCTTGCTCTCTCGCGGCCCTCTCAAAGAGTCGGCCTTTCGATCTCTCTTCGCAGATGTTACCGGCAAGAATCCAGGTCTTTATCTTTCCCTTTCATTCTTTGTGCAGGATACTTGATTATCCGTTCTCCGGTGGAAAGCCGGAGAGCAAATGTGTTTTGTTTACATTGGAGATGTTTGGCTTCTTTGTTTGACTTTCAACTCATTGTGTTCGGTGAGTTGGGAGTTTGAGCCAAGAACACGATGTGAGTGGAAAAGATGTTTGATGGGATCATGCTTTCTTCTCTTGTTTGCTTTCTGGTCGTCCACGACCAAAGGAGCAGCAAAGTTATATAGGAGGTTGGACGATGATGGATTTTGACGAGGACATTAATGACTGGTATCGACAGGAGCTTTCTTGCTCTTGGTGCAGTTTGAGATGATTATCTTTTATGCTTTTTTTTTTTCCCTTTGGCTTCTTTGTTCGGTTATCAGGTTTTTGTCCTAACTAGTCAGGGATGCCTATAAATAGTTAGGAGGCGATGTCTTTTGTGACTGATGATCAGGAGGAAGAGGAGGACTATGACCTCAGGTCTCTCCTTTTCCTTTGTGGAACATATTTGTGATGGTTTCTGTATGTTGCTTGGAAGCAAACTAGATAGCAATGGAGTGTGAAATGGCATTGCGGAAACTTGGATGCTTGAAGCATCCCTTTGAGGATCTGGCTTAACGGAGTTCGGTGGAACGATAATCGTGTGGACAAAAAGCTGTCATTAGAGCACTGCTTTGGAACAGGGTATCTAGACAACGATAAGTTTGTCTTAGTTTATCTGACGCCTTCCAATGTTTGGACGTGCAAGTGTCATCAACACGTAGCATTACGGTTGGGGTTGGTAACCCAATTTTCTGTTCAATAAGTCCCGAGTAAGTATCCATTGGCAACTCAACAACCTAACAGGAACGGTCATCAGGCTCCTTTCAGTGCATGGAGGGCGCTTCGTTTAAAACCAAGAGGAGTGGGCAAAACAACTTCGGTTTTCGGCTTTTCGAGCCATTATTCTTGACGGAAAAAAATACATTGATGTTGCTTCTGTTAGTTGTTTAACTATGCGGTTTCCCTTTTTCCTGTCAGTATGAAAAGCTACGTCCTACCTGATCAGGTCTTCTAATGAGTATTTTGTATAGGGACCTATAGGAGTACCGTATTTAGTTGTATTATTGGATCTCATACTCGCATGCAGTGGTTGATTCTTATAATTGATGGATCCATGGTAAGTATGACGTATAATTGAGGTTAAGGTCTTGATAAGCGTTTATGTTCTCAAATTCTCCTGTTGGGTTACTATTTTTTTTTAGAGTTGGCAAATCTAATTCTTGCATCTAGGAAATAGTGTTCTCTAGTGCTAACTGATATGAGAAAATTGTGTGTATGTGTGTGTGTTTTTTTTCGTTTATAACCTGTATTTTCTCTACAATAAGTTGTAGAACAAGTAGGTACTTTTTTCGAATATCCATAGGAATTGTTTATTTGGTCGTGGAGAGATGCCATTGTCAGTCATTTATAACGAAAACATGAAAACTAGCCTCTTTTCGTATTCTCATTCAAGCAGCACTGTTATCCTTCTTAAGGATTCTTTCCATCAATTCTCTTGTAGTTTTCTCTTGTAATTAGGAACCACGAGGTTTTCGTTTCTCACGAATAAACACCAAATCTTGCCACTGTATCTTCTCTTCAGTAAGATTTTAGACGACAATGCCGTTCATAGAAGATCTATTCTATTTGTTACTGCAGGTCGAAACCAACAAGTCTTCAATGACTATCTTCGTAAAATAAACAAGGAGCTTGCTTATGTTCAGTTTGAGCTAAGGGGTTGCAGAAATCAATACGATGGAGAAGTCTATTATGGTATTGTTAACACTATTGCTGATGAACAATCGAAACTTGGAACAAATTACTCTGTACCACAGATTGCATTTTTCAAGGCGGTGGTAAGCTTGCATTAGATGTTGAAGATTTGGTCTCTCTGGTGTGAAACATATTAAATTGTTATTACAAAGTGAAAACTCTGTTTCTTATAAAATGAACGATTCTGTCCATTGTAAACCTTTGTAGGTACAGCTTGAAACATATATTTTTACTGAAAAATGTTCTTTTATTAAGCTCTTATTACCTCCTTCGTTTGCTACTTATGTTCTCCCTGATCTATCTTCAGTGTGACAACTTGTGCTCAGTATTGCTTCAGATATCTGATTTCTGTGTCCCTTCCTAGTTTGCATATACAAATTTAGAATTGTGACTTAGGCCACGCAGTTTATCCTAACAACACCTGTTATCAAATCCCTTAACAGACTGAAATTACTTCGGTACCTGTCATGCCCAACCAATCGCACAATTTTATTGACAGCCAAAATATGCCTTAAACTTTTGTGTGTATATGCATATCTCACGTTTTGTTTTTCTGTGCAGATAGAGGCAATTTTGCATGAATCAGGGGCTGAAGGCACCATATCTCACATTTCTTCTCTCAATGTTCGCCTGGAGAACAAGGTATACATGCACGATGACTTCATGCTCTCCAAATTCCGTCGTCTCTATTAATGATGTACGCAAAAGTTGCTGCCCCGTAGAACATGTAGGATCAATGTTGTCAATCTCGGTATTGGTGTCGTCTAAGTTTGCTCATTGTTGCTGTGAAGTGGTCCATCCTCATGGCTCGTAGTGGCCTATTTTCCCTTTTTCTGATTTTTAAAGTAGCTAAAATATTTAAATTGATCCAAAAAATAAAAAAATATAGGCATGTTAAGACTCCACATCTTATAGGCAAGGAGCTGATACTTGGCTGATACATACCAATACACTCTGATTTTAATGACACTTATATAAGATAGTGTCACGGCCTATAATGGTCATGACGTCTCTTTCTTCTCGTGGAATATGGAGTGTGTTCACAACGGTTGATGCCTGTAGTGGTGGTACTTGCTGTTTTTTTCTTCTGGTTTATTAAAAATATCCAACTTTTTTTATGACCAATCCAGAATTTGTAGTTCCACCATATTCTTTTACACTAGTGGTTTTAATTGGAATCTGTTGCTTCTGAAACTATGCAATTTATACTCTAGCTGTACATCTATACTGTACATTTATTGCTGGTGTTCTCTAGAGTTTCACTTAGAACGTTAACAAGATTTCTATTTGCTAAAACGGAACTTCGAGATTTGTTCTTGAAAATGAAAGCCTGCTTTTGAATAAAGCAGTAAATCCATTTTCAGTATGAGCTTTAGGTCTTCACATTTCTTTCTCAGTTTATATCATAATGTGGTATCCTAAATGTTCTTTTATCCGTGGAAAAGGGCTACGTTTCGTCTGGCCGATCCTTGTCTGTGTTGCGGCGTGGCTTTGTGTGTTATCCGTTCTTGGCTAGGATTAGAGCTTGGAGGAAGGGGCCATTGTGGAGCGTCGCATAAAATATCTGTTGCTACTCCTTATTTTTCCGGAAATTATTGAAGGTCGCTTCTTTTTGGTATCAGGCAAGGCAATCATCTCAGGCTGGTAGTTCTCAGGCGCCCTCCTCCTTCAGGCAGTTCTCTCTTTCACAGAAAGAGAAAACTCTTTACGATCTAATCCGTGATGGATGGCTATGCTCTACTGAGAATGGAAATGTCGGTATTGGCATTAGATCTTTTCTCGATTTGCGTAGTTGGTTCCGCTGCAACGACATTCCTTCTTGTGATGTCTGTAACGAAGCTGGAGTGAAGGTGTGTCGTTTTTTCTACTTTCTCGAGGCCTTTGTCTGTTCCCTCTGGTCCTTTATGACATAAATTGAGCAGTTTCCTATTAGGTTCAGCAAGTTAATTTGGATTTGCTTCCTCGCATTAATAATCTTCTTTATTCTATTCTCTTTGGCAAATCATTCTTCGTCAGGCGGTCATGTGTCGAAATGAGGATTGTGCGGGGCGCATTCATTCATATTGTTTAGAAAAGAAATTCTCTCAGGAAGGGGTATGCTCTCTCTCATATTCTCTCTCACATACACACAAACAGAGTAGAGACGCATGTACGCACAGTAAATACACGCACGCGCGGTCACGCATTTACACATACCTATTGGACTATGCACAAGGCGGGCTCACGTTTGATATCGTCTTTTAGGTAGCAAGAGTTTGCCCAAGTTGTGGTTTTGATTGGCCATATGGTAGGGAAAAAGTTAAGCAGGAAGACGAACTGAAGATACCATCACCTGATGCTGCCGGTAGTCCTGCCATGACCAAGCGGGTTAGGAGTTGCAGGGTTGATGCCACGGACAAGCCCCCTATAGCCAAGCGGTTGAGGAGTTGCAAGACTGAGCTTGAAGCTGAAGTCAATGTGGCAGAGGATGAATTGAGGGTTCCATTTCCTGATGCCACTGGTAGTCCTACCATGACCAAGAGGGTCAGAAGTTGCAGAACTGGCAGGGCAGGTGATCCCGACAAAAAGCTGAGATGCAAAGTAAAGATTGATGTCGGTGTTGAAGTAGATCCATCTGGGTGTCCCATGCAATCTGCTCCCCAGCAACCGAGGAGGAGTTTAAGGTCTGTCCGTAGCAGGTGAAACAGTTGTCTTCCAATAACCTGGAATGGTGTACTTATTGTCTTGGCAGTGTCTATAGTTCATATTGAAGGAAAAAATATACTGAATCCTAGTCACGGCTTTTGTAATTACAAACTGCATTTCGTTTTCCTTTCATAATGCATTTCGTCAGTTTTTCGTATTTTTTTTCTTTATTACACGAGGGGTTGATACTTTGGTGGTAAAAGTTAAAACCCTTTGTGCAGAGAATTGATGTCATAGTTGCTTGAACCGCTGCTGTCCGTTTTTCAGTTGAGACTCAACTCCACCTTGCCAATTGCTTCTCTCTTGTGGGTTTTGCCTTTTTCAATTGGAAGATGATATAATAAAGAAATCCTGCAGAAATTGCCCAAAAGCATATTGAATTTTGTAGAAAGCAGCCAAGACCTCTGCAGCATTAGGAATTGATCTTGATCCTGGTCGGAGCGGAATCTAATTCGGGTGGACCAACTTCTTTAGAATGCTTACAAGATGTCACTTACGTTGCCATCCTCGGCGCTGCTCCTAGACTAGTATGGACCGCACAATTTATGTCATAATACTAAAAGCTGATTGCAGCTTATGACGGGATCCGTTCTGTGTTATCTCGAGACAATGACTCGCCAATGGCCAAAAAGCAAAAGGGAGAGAAGACAGCATGGATAGCAATTTATGGTTCTGAAAGTTGGCGCGCTAGCCACATACATGAATGCCGTCTGCAGTATTGCAGATCAAGCCTGACCTTCACACATTACTATTCTTAAAACTGAATCTGATCTTCCTTATATGTAGCCACCGATCATGATTCATGGACCATTGCCACTATCTGCAAGCAGATGGCACTCTATCAATAGGAGCTGCCAATCATTTCCAAGGAGCGCTAAGCTTCAAGAAGATGCTGTTTACTACTGTCATCTCCATCTTTCGTTGCCCACCTAGCATAGTAAATAAATTGCACAAGTATCTAGACAGTTGTCAAGGACCCGTTACAAGTATACCAATTGAAGAACAGTAACCATAAACTGCGAAGAGCTGTAAGGATACGACAGAGTCCAGGACCATGCATGCTACGGCATCAAACAGCCATGGCAAATTTGGCTCGATCTTCGACCACTCTATGCTGCTGACTAGTATGCTGTACAAGGAATTACATTATTCATCAGGAAAAGGAAATTTAAAATTTTCCTTTCTTTTTCTTTTCAATACCACACACTGGAGTAAGGCTTTGCAATCATGACGTTTACCTTGCTGCATATGTTGCGTTCCCAACTACAGCAAGAAAGAACATCAAAGGATTTAACCCCTGCACAAAAGAGTCAGAGAGCCGTTTCTTTTATCAGGAAAAGAAAGCAGGAATTGCATGTTGCAGTGGTAGCAGCAGCAGTCATCATGGTACAAGTACCAGCACTCAAAGAAAGAAGAAGAAGAAGAAGAAGAAGGATCTCACCTCGACAGTTCCTCGTCTAATCTGCAAACATAAAATGGTTCAGAAAATTATGTCACACTTTCTGATCAAGGAAAATATAATCAAAGCAGCGGTTGAAACTAAAGCACTCGGAAAGCACGCAATGGTTGAAAGATGCCATAGAAATCGTAGAAAAAAAAAACTCCAAATTCACAGGATTCCAGACCAAAATGAGGACGTTAATTCAACTCTAATGTTGCTGAACCTCTGGCGTTTAGGCAGGTCTGTAAGTGTTGATATGTAAGAACTTTTGGCACAAAAATTTGTTGACATCAATATTTTGTAGAATTAACCTTCACCCGTGAAAACCACACAACCCTATGGAACTTTCTCACACCAGAGCAGCCCTCTAACGGTGGTAGATAAGAAACAGGCAGAGTCATACTTTCATGATTCTGAAGCTTTAGGAAAAAATCATATCTGGAAGATCAAAAAGCTTGATTTCCCTATCATATGAGAGTAAAATTCCTTCTGCTGCTACAGATACACCCATTTTTAAAATCTGTTTTACAGTAAACTACTGTTAAAAGTCAAGCTACGTAAAGTTTCATTTCCATTTCGGTCAGTGCTTTCCACTCGCTTTCCTAGAGCTCACGCTTTTTACGCATTCCATACTACACACTTTCACTATTGTGGGCATACAAAAAGTTCCTAGATGCTTCTTAGCTCATGTCACAAATTACGCTTATGACATCAGGTATTCAGATAAATATAACAGACTCTAGCTTTCAATAAAGCAAATAGATACATGACTTACATTTAGATAGATCTGTGGAAGTCTCCCGCCCATGTAAATGATGGCCATTAACCAACCGAGATAAGTACCAAGCGCACTGGTTGTGTTATTATTTCCGCTTGATGACAGACCTGCGACCTGCAATGTTATGATCCCCTGTCATTATTGTAAGTGTATAGTGTTCTTTAGCAGAGCGTCTGGTAGACTTTACCATTATAATGTGACAGTTGAATCGCCTTAATCTGTACGTCTTCGGTTATAACTTAATAAATATGTACCAACGTTGGATTATTAAAGTACCTGTAAAAGTTTCCTCCCTATTGGTATGATGACAGCAGCATCACTACTTGAGGAAGTGTGGGATCTGCGGGCAGCTGATACATTGAGGCCAAAACTACCAACAAAGAATATGGTCACGGAAACCTGAAACCCACAAGGTAATTTGATTCGTTTCTGAAGTCTGATACGCAATACAGAGTGCTTGAAAGTCAGACATACCGCACACAACAGACTCTTAGTGTCCGATGGAGGCGCAGACCGAGCAGTTGCGGCACTGCTTAGAAATGGATCCCCTTTGGGAGATTGATGAAGAATGGAAGCATGTGATTTTTTCCGGCAGGCCCAATGGTATGAGTCCGACCCCACTACAGGATTGGGGCTGGTTGCTAGCGATCTTGCAGAACTGTTGTACTCACAAAAATCAGAGAACCAAATTAACTGTACAGATACAAGGATCACAGTTTCCTTTTCTGTCACTCCATCTGCAGACAGTATTAGTTATTCAAGGAGAACCAGCCTATATGACCACAATGCAACTAAAGCAATGACTTGACTGAGCTACGTAGAAGATTAAGCTAAGGTACTCAATTTTAAAGGTTTCCCCTACACAGAGACATGCGGTGCATTTCAATTCATCAGCCTCATCTACCATTGAAGCAACATGACAGTAGTACAATTGGCAGTGGCATAATGAGAGACATGTTTTACATCCACACCAACAATTACTTTGAGATGAACTCCACCGGAGACACTGCACGTAATCAGGACCTAATACGAGAACCAGCAGTAATGACTAGCCTGGCTGGGTTTTCGAACTTTGCCAGGAGTTGGAAGGGACTGAATCGTACATTAAATACATAGCAAAGCAAAACCGTAAAAGTTACAGCATCCCAATTCTCATTTGTCATGAAAAGAACTGTTGTAAAAGAATGATTTAGCAAATGGGCAGTCACGTTTATGAGGACGAGATGCATCTGTTTCAAATTGCAATAGTTAAGGAAAGAAAATTTTACATGTAATATCTGTCTCTACTCACTGAGCCATATCCAGTAGCAATTGACGTTGCAACTGGAATTGGTGAGCTAACGGGACTGCACTCGTCATCTCGCACAACTGAGTCATTAGCATGAGAGTCCGCCCTCCATGAGTGCTTTTGTGTTTCTATATGCTCTTCCCCTCTAAATTGACCCTGAAAACGTAAATTATCTGTTTCTTACCATCCGAAATGATATCATGAAACAGTGCAGGGCATTTGACATCTAAATAAGCCATTCCAAACAAAACTTCAAGTGAAACCTAAATAGGCAAGCAATCTTTTTGGCTTGGTGCACAACTGCAGATTTCACATCTTCTCTATTTAATTACAAATCCATACATCCAAACAAAGGGGGATCACACACTGTAGCATAATGCTCCTAAAGACCTGCTGGTGGACATTTAACAAAATGAACCATCACTGGACGTCATTTAGATCCTGCACTTTGAATAACTTGAGGCCTTCAAGTACCAACCTTGTTACCAAAACCAAATTTATGGATTTTCAGTCTACGATAAATGTGACCATAGTAAATAGTTTGCAGGGCCAGGAGCGACGCAATTACTGTGTACAGCTGCAAAGAGTGGCAAATATTGTCAGATCGTCTACATGTACGCCTGAAAGATTACAGCCCAATCAGATTTAAAGCCTGGAACACACAGTTTTGAGCTTCTCACCAGTGCTATATAAAATTGCGTGGCTAGCTGCACATGGAAATCACGTACCAGATCAGATTGTATCATGCTAATTAAGACAATCAGAAGAAACTAACTTTCTTGTACTCACAGTAGCTGGTTCGAGCAAGCAACCGAAAAGGTTGAGTAAATCTCTGCGTTGCAAAAAAAGACCGAAAAACGTTATAAGTGTTAATTCAATTAAGTTAAGTTCTACGCAAAAATTAGTAGGTCAGCACCTTATAAGTCCAAGAGAAAAGAAACAGAAAAAAACGCATGAAGTGGATCTTATATAGTTCAGTAAAATTGAGAGAATTATGAAAACTCTTTGGGTTAGGCCTTTCCAGTCATTATAATTGAAAGAATTATCTGTTTCTTACCCAACCAGCCATGTCAATAGGAAAGCAACTGACATGCCCTCAGTGGACTTCTCCTTATAATTGGTAATGATCTGAGGAACCTCAGAAATGCTCCAACTGATGATACTTAATATCCCCAATACGAACGATATTTTATCCTTCACATCACAGAGACAACTGCTCATGTAGATTCTAGCCCATTCCCAGCATAGCTTACTCCTTGGGCACAAAGACAATGGCCCTTCAAGACCACCCATCATCTATCAACTCTTCTTTGATCAACTGAAAGCTCAAAAGAGCAAAAGAAATGTGTCACAGAGTGTAAGTTAGAAAACAAAGGCTCCGTTGGTGTTCTTGTGTGCGTTTGTGAAATCCGTACACAGTAGCAACTCAAAAAACGAAGAACAGAAAAAGAAACAGAAAGGTGAAACGAAAGGGAAAAGGAAAAACCTTTCGAATGGCGATGAACTTGTTAGACAAACAACCCGTCGCCTCTTCCACGATGAAGAAACAAAAGACCACTAAAATGGAAACCAAGAGAAAGGCAAAAGAGGAAACCTAGAAAAGCTAAAAGCCTAAAATCACAGGAACATGGCACTGTGAATTGTTTCGCGCACGTAGATGGATATTCTTCAAACTTATCCAGATAACCCACCAACCGCAGAAAAAATTCAAAACATGGAAACAGGCAACCTGTGCCAATACGTGAAAAGTTTGTACGAGAGTTGGAGGCAACTGACAAGCAGACTCCTTCTGATGGGGGAGCACACAGAAGCAGAGGAGAAGCCAGAGTTTCCGCCACTTATAGCGAGTTCCTTTTCTTTTTCTGGAAATTCTAGGGAATACATTGAAACTATAACTTCCCTCGGATAATTGAAGAAATATCAGCATATCTGAACCACATATCCACCTCTACATTACTCTTGAAATAGTTTTGGCCATCTCTGTACTGTACGGCTTTGCACTTTATCATGCTCAACCTTTTCTGCTAATTAAGATCGGTGCAAAAGACACTGACAATGTGCTGTGCATAGTACAATAATGAACTACATTTTACTCAAGCTCAGGGAAGATGACATACGGGATCCAGTAGTGTTCTGCCTCTCAACGAGTATCTGAGTACTTTTCGCCTTTCATATATAGACACTCCGAGTTGGTGTTGGACTCCAACGCATTTGGTGAGACTCACACCGTTATACATCATGATGCTACCTTAAAAAAGAAAGGTACTCAAACCATTCAGCATTTGGTAGTCAAATAAGTTCGTTTTATCATTATTTAGATTTTAAAACTATATAGAATCACGTTTAGAATGTAAAGGTGCTGAAGAAAATGACATGAACAATTAGCTTTTAGAAAATACTTCCACAGTTGATTGCATGCAGTTCTTCTTTAATTGTTCCACGAATTCAACCAGGTCTGATCTGTCAAACATCAAATCTTAACTACCAGATCGCACTCAACCTCTAAGAGAGCAAACGCTACTTTCCTGGAAGAATGTTCAACAATGGGTGTCGGTGCCATACCGGTTCGTTCACTGATACGGCGTATCCGTCTATGATACATACAAGTAGCGGTCTATATTACCATGTATTTTGATTTTATGAATTTAAAAAATAATTCAAGATAGACTTATATTGATTTGGAAAACAAAAAAGATAACGAAAATCAGTATCTGCCTTGTATCTTATTAGCAAAATGCCGATATGATATGGCCAATAAACTCCAGATACGTGGTAATATTGATAAGATTAGTTTTGAAAAGTTTTTTTTTTACTACTGCCATGGACGCCGCACATGTGTGCAACTCCTCTAGATAACAGGCAGCGTCACTTCTGTTGGAGCTATCGAGAAGGTATACGTTCCCATCTTATCCTTACGAAGAACATTTTCTCATTTGATAGGACTTTTTCTGTTTGGGTTTGTAGGGGTTTCAGTTCGAGAGCTCTTTGATCTACAACTTTCTGTGATCATCAGTTCCAATTCTTTCTTTCTTTCTTTCTTTTTGGTTGGAAAATGGTTGACATTCGATTGAATGTCATTAGTGGGAATGATAATTCAAATTTGCCAACTTTCATAATTGATTTTGATAGCGAACCCTTGTCGGACGACGATATTTGGACTTGAAGTTTGGTGTTATCAGCTGCGAATATTATTTTTTCTAGATTTAAGTTTGAACGTTGAAATTAATTATGCATATATGGTGCATGACATTTTTATACACATGGCATTGCCGAGGCCTTTCTTGTTTCCTTGTAAAAAAGGATGGAGGCTTTATGTTCCACCTTTTTAAATTTTCTGGGTATTCTGAACATTTGAACATCCAAGAAATCAGAAATGAGCGGTTGGCTGGAGGTCTGAGCATTGTATCGAATTTTCCTCGCATTCTAAAAGGAATGAATGGGCCAAGTGGTGTGGTGTGGGCCTTGAGTGATATAAAACAGATTACACGACCACGGGAGTGGTGCCGCAGCGAAGTCCACACGATCGACCAGAGAGGCAACAAGAAGCCAAGGCGATGCTGATAATGATCGGACATCACTCGTTTTTGTTGCTGTCTGGACAAAGACAATTCATGAGAACTCTCCTTTCGGGCGGAGGTGAGATAATCCTTCCTCTTATTTACCTGGATTTCGGAAATAATATTTTGCTCAAGTCCATGCCCTAGCAAACGATTCCGCCCAAAAATGAAGATAGAAAAAGTTTAGAATGCGAGGATTTTTGGTTTTTAATTTCTTACCGTACTGCATTGAGCGCATTGCTTTGATTATTGGTTCTGTGATTTTAAATCGATCGGGCAAACAACTGTTTAGGGATGAGGTGAGGAGAGCTGCCGTTGAAACGCGGCGAGCAGGAAGCTGCGGGCTCCTTGGTTTCCGATTGAGATAAAAATGTATCTCCATTAGATCTAGCGAAGAGACACATCGCTCCACTGCCATTGGTGTGACCTAATTTGTTTGGAAATGCTGAGCAGGACCAAGTTGGCTGATGAGACGTGTGAAATTGGGAAGCGCAGGGCTGTGGAGATTTAATTTAACCTACTTTGGATCTGTCTTTTGCCTATTGGGTTATTTACACATAGGAAATAGGAATGCGATTATGTTTTTTTGCACTTTTGGTTGCATCTGCTTCTATCGTCTGATTTTCTGCGTATTTACCATTTATGGATCTAAGCAACAAGTCGCCTTAGCTGGCCATGTATATCATATTGCACAGTAACCTATTTTATTTTGTGATGTATTTTAGCTATCGTCAGTGACTGACGGGAGGAGCCTGTTCCGGATTTGACGCCACGTCAATCATGTCCCCACTCACCTCTTCCCGGTCCACATTCTTTTGTCCGATCCGATAATGCGAATGGACCTTACACATATCACATCGCCGTTCTTCCTCTGGTTCCCGGACCGCCATAGAAGATCTGGACATTCCATAAATAAAGTAGGGTGGGGTCCCATCACGCCCGCCTACTGGAGGCTTCTTAATTTTATCTCCGTGAGTTATATTTAGCCCAACAACTCTCTATATCTGGTACTTTTGGGGAGAAAAGGATTTCCAGCTCCTATTCGCTCCACAAGACAAATTTACATCAATATGTCATCACTTTGTGGTTTCCAGAACTTTCTGAGCAGAGCCATAAAATTTTAACTAAAAGGCACTAGTTTTATCATTTTAAAATTTTAAGGGCACTTATATATATATAAATGGAAAAAACTGCCATGATGTGTCAATATGAAAATAAGCAAATTTTTTTTTTGGCAGGCATGTGTGGGCAATTGCCCACACCTGCCTTCACCCTTGGGCATAACTGTGACTCTTGATTCGTGCCAGTCAAATTGCTTCTATTTCACTTTGATGGGAAGTTGTTGCACAAGTTCCGACTCGGACCAAAGCTTTAGCGAAGCATCCGGATAGAGCCAAAATGCTCAGATCCACCACACCTTCATGATTTTGGTTAAATATGTTTTAATGATAAATTGCATAGTTTGGAGAAACTCTAAAAAGATTCATGAAAGGCCAAACTCGTACCTGCCCCACTCTACAAACATGTGGCAAACTCGCTGGTTTCGTACCAGTCGTATCAGCCCGAATCGGGCTATTTAAAACGACTCGGTGGTTAAGTGATTCGACTTTGGTGGTGGGTTCGATTCAAGAGTGCCACGTTGCGATTTTAACAAGAACTTTCTTGCTTCTAGTTATGAATTCTTTGATTTTGTCTTCAAATTAATTTTCTTTTTTAACGGAAATATAGGAAATGTTGTGGACACATGCCTGCTTCTGGTCTGTCTGGCCTTGAGCTGAGTTTCGGGTCTAATTTATGGGAGAAAGTGGCATCTCGTAATCGACCACAGATCCAGAAACAAAGTTAAAGCACATGCATGCACGTGCGCTAATCACCTCCTTCACGCCAAATGATATTATCACCACATCACGCATGTGAGGCTTCTAATAGGCATGCCAATGTTTCTGATACATTTTATTTGAATCTGAATTCGCATCCAAATCAGTATCCGGATCCGATATAATACCATGTAAAGATCCAGTCCAGGCATAGTTTTTGAAGTTTTAAAATCTAAGTCAGAATCCAATTTTGACTCGAATCAAGCAAATACTGATCCGACTCCCTATGTGCTTAGAGCGTCCAACAGCAAAATAATACGTCCGAAGATTTAATATTTTTCTTTTTAAAAGAAGCGCTAGGCAAATTTATGAAGGAACAAAATTTCCAACTTTCGGCTTCCTTCAACTTAAAGGTAATTGCCTTTAGTCACATGTAGGTTCAATTATTTTGTAATGTAAGCTTCCCTCACTTGCAAGTAGCATTTAAGGGAAAATGGTAATTTGATTCTTACAGATTTAACAATAAAAAATTTAATAGTTGATTTAAAATTTTGTCATTTATTTCATTAACACAACCAAGTTTTTCTTGGAGAACTTCTAATCGTAAAAGACAAAAAAATTTGCATCGTCATGTTATGTAGTAATAACAAAATAAAGTTAATGTATTAACGTTAACAAAATTAATGAACTTATAATTTGTCCTTATTAGAGGCATTTTTGTTTTTTTTGTTTTTTTTAACTATATACCCACAAACCCAAGCCTAGGTAAATTAATAAT
Organism: Nymphaea colorata; assembly: GCF_008831285.2. Lineage (NCBI taxonomy): Eukaryota > Viridiplantae > Streptophyta > Magnoliopsida > Nymphaeales > Nymphaeaceae > Nymphaea > Nymphaea colorata. The sequence goes on from NC_045138.2 coordinate 35,846,584, forward strand.
CCAGTAGCGGGGTTAACTTTGCTTTGAAACGGTTGGTTTTTGGAGTTCAAAAACCAACCCATTTGAGTACTGTTCTGAGTAAGAGAGCTGGAATAACCAACTGTTGGTTCATTGACTTGCAGAGTGACGGATTTGAATGAACTGCATTGAAGCATCCTTACTGCTGAAGTTAATTTTATACACAGCTCTGAAATCATATTAAATTTCTTACAACCTAACATACACATTTCACCAACCTCATGAAATGTAACCATATACATATTAACTATTCACATCATCCAAACGTCCTTAGAGACTCAACCAACTTTGCGGTAGTTGCCAATAAGCTATCAATCCCACTTCGAAAGCGCCAAGGCTGAGCACTAGACCGAGCCATACTGGTGCTGCAAATTTTTGGTTCCGCAAAAATGTTAAAAAAAAAATTATTTTGAAAAAAAGAAAAAGCTTATCAGTCAATTACAAACAAGAAAATTCTTAATATTTTCAAATAAATTATTTTAAAATTGACACATGGTGCTCAAACGGGATCAGTTTTAGTTTGCCACTAAGTCAATTTGAATAGGCGGATATCAAAGATACATGACTATTACGAAGTTTGCCACAGTGGGGCAGGTTTTGGCTGTGATCTGTATCGGTTCGCTGACAATCTGGATCCTCATTGGCTTATGTCGCCCTATATTTTTTTTTACTTTTACCATTTAAATAAATAACATGATCTTTTTTAAAACTTTTATTGGGCCAATGACATTTGAGGATGGGTCAATACAATACGATACGTTTGTCATTGACCAGATCTTCAAAGTTTTAATAAATCTCAAACTTATAAGCTTGTTTGAATAATACGGCGTATGCGGTGATATAAAAAGAAAAGAGTTTGGATCGCTAGGAGAGAAAGCTCGTATATGAGCAGCGAGTCACGTCTACTCCTTCCTTCCCCGACATGGCATCTCAAAATTGTTCGGTCTGTTCATCGGCCACCCAAGGGAACCCGGTGGGCTTATCTGTTCAAGGCTTTTAAGAAAGAAAACAGACAAAAAAAGCTAGATTGGGAGAAAAAAAAAGGAAAAGTCCTTCTTCAATAAGAAAACTTTCTAAACACTTGGTGTTTAAGTTTCGATGGGCCGGCAGGGACCATGGCCCCTTTCCCACGGAAGTTTCTACAAAACTCAATTTTTATTATTAAATATTTCAAACATAATTATCTGGCCCTTGTAAAGATCTCATCAACTGAAAATTTAAAATTAAAAATTCGAGGTTCGATTGGTTGTCTTGTTTTCTAGTCTTTTTGAGTTGAGTTAGACCGCAGCTGCGGATTCAAGCATGTCCGGTTGCAACAAACATCTTTTAGGCAGATGACAACCTAAATGAACCAGTATTCAATATGGTTTTGTTAGTCCAATTATGCAGTTGGTCGGATCCATCCGGCAACTTACATGCAGAAGTACGTAGGACCTTCTTGATCCGAGAATCATTTTAGTTTTGGAACCGATCTTATATCCCCGATAGGTACATAAAGTGACAGATCCGGGCCCGGACCGTGAAACGGAACATCTGGAGACATGAATGGTATTTTAAAGGTTCGTTTGTTCGCATTGAAGAATTGTGAACTGTCTTAGCTTTATTTCCACGACGTTACGCCTTCGATCGATTACTTTATTCTCTTTATTCTTAGGTTAATCGTCCATAGAATTTTTTAGCGTAGATTTTTTTGTGAAATGGAAAAGCAGCCAGTTACCGTCTTTCTTTTGGAGGGAGCTTTCTTTTTCTTGCTGTGGCCACGGAAGTCTGCCAAGTAATCGTCCTCCAGAAATTCATGCCGTGTTTCCTTCTTCCTCCTCCCTGTGTGAAATTGACACGCTGATTGATCAGGTAAACGCACCAAAAGAATCGAAAAATTCGTTCTTCTTTTCTCGTTACTGCTTCCTTTAAGCAGGCATTTTTGTTGGCTTCACTGAATTTTTTAGTTTCTTTCTCTTGGTGGTTGAAATGGATCCTCTTTTTCTGCAATTCTGTTTCATCTGGTGGTTTTGAATTGTGGGTATCGTGGTTCTCCCTGTTGCAAGTTGGTGTTTGATAAATTACTGAAGAATTGGAGTTTTGGCTGTTCAATTATGGTTTTTTTTTTTTCTTGACGACCCAATTAATTTCGTTGTGTCTGGTTAGAAAGGGCTTAAGTGAATTCTGTCATCGACTCTGATTTCATTTACTTTTATTTGTTTGATCTTAGCTTTATCGATTCGGGATAATTTGTGACCGGGACTGGATTCAGATTACTGAGTAGGTCAGTTAAGAGTTCCGAGTAATATTCTTGGAAATTTCCAGGTGGCAGAAAACATCTGCCTGCTGAGGCTTTTTATGATTAATGGACTTGTTGATACATGTGTGTTCGATGGAACTTACGGAATGAATTGAATTACTGGTTTTTTGCAAACTTCAGTTGCTGCGATGGCCGCATGCGTTCTCCGGAGAAATTTGATGAGTTTGCTGGAATTCGGATGACAGAGTTTCTTGGCGTTGAAATTTAAGGCCACGAAACATGCTGCTGCGCTATTGTTATGGTTTCTTATGTACACGTTCAGTGATTTGTTCGGAGTACAAAGAAGAAGATGCATCAGCCATAAGCTATCTTCCACTTGGAATGCTGACTTTTATGCACCCGAAGGAGATCTGAAGCGTCTTTTCATTAATTTCACAGAAATCTTTGTAAAACAATGGGGGCTTCGAACTCCAAGCCGCAAGTTGATAAAGCAATGCTGTTGTGTAGAGAAAGGAAGCGCCTTGTTAGACAAGCCATTGAATGGAGGCAAGCATTAGCTGTTGCTCATGTTTCATACCTAAGATCACTCGAGAGTGTAGGGATCGCTCTTAGGAAGCTTGTGGAACCTGGTCCTTTGGCAGATTCCTCCTTGTATACTTCCACTAGTGCAACACCTGAACCCTTTGCCTTCACAGACAAGGCTGTTCCTCGATTTTCATATGCTTCTCCTTCTTTGTCCAACCACGTGGAGGCTGCAGAAATTCTTTCTTCGCCAACGATTTCATCTCCGCGTTCTTCTAGACGGGTCCATGTGAACCATATGAAATCCAACAGGAATATCAGCACCACCATCAAGGAGGAGCCTAATATTCCAGTACCTGTAACAATGCACAACTCATCAAATACCACTACTCAGATTTCACACACCGAATTTGCTGAAAGTTCCCCTCCTTCTCCCACATCTTCGCACTCAAGGGAGGCCCCACCCTGGGATTACTTCGACATATTCCCTTCTGTTGACAACACATATCCATTTGAAGCTGGTACCGAAACAAGTCTTGGATTTGAGGAAGCAGATTATCTTGAACAGCTTCGTGAAGAAGAGGGAATTCCTGATCTGGAAGAGGAAGGAGAAAGGGACTTCGTTAGTAGAAACAGTGAGGGAATTCCTGATCTCCCAGCACAGAAGGGTTTTGATGGAGGAAAAGGTGTTGATCATGAATCTGAGCAGGAATCTGAATCATCTTCGGAAGGTGAGGCAGTCCTTAACTCTGAAAGGCATAGCAGGAAGGTCTCAAGGCATTACTCTCACAGTCGATCACCTGTTAAGGAACCATTAGTGGAAGAGGCAAAATTGACAATGCTTGATAATGAAAAATGTCCTGTGGAGACAATACCAGATGGAGGTCCAACTGGGGCACTCATTTTAAAAGGAAATGTGCAAACTCAAAGGGGAACCTCCCCTGACAATGTAGTTTCATCAAAGGATTTTGTGTCAAGTATAAAAGATATTGAGCTTCTTTTTCTTAAAGCTTCCGAATCTGGGAAGGAGGTACAACGGATGCTTGAAGCAAATAACATGCATTATCTACCAAATTTTGCTGAAAGAAAAGGTAAGCATCTTTTCTTAGATTACCATGTGCTCTAGTAGTCTTTTCCTGATTCTGTCTTTCCTTAATCCATAACAGGCTCTCTAAGTGTGGCCTGTCTTGTGTACTGTATATTTGATCTATCTGAGATGCAAGTTATCAGTATCTTTCTCCTTTAGATTTGAACCATACAAGATTAACATGCACACTGTGATGCAGCACAAAAAAAATCTCAGGTCTCTTTGTTTCTTTCGGCGTGCCTGGCTTGTTTTGATGACCCTACATTTGTTCCTCCTGGTATGTAAACTTATCCCTTTTGGTTCTGGTGGCCTCCTAGCAATTTTCTTTACATGATGACAAAATCTGTCCTTTTATATAATAACGGTTCTGTAATTTATTAAGAATTAATTGTTTATGATGCTATCCATATTTCTGATAGGTAACATTTGTGCGTACTTTCAAACTATTGAACAACATTTTTCAATGTTATACCAATTATGCCACTTTTTTTTCCCACTGTCTTAGCACAAGCACCGGGCACATTGAAGCTTATCACTTGGCATCAGTCACCATCAGCACGTTCTTCATCGTCAAGGAATCCTTTGGCATCAACGTCTTTGAGGGATGATGTGGATGATAGCAGCAATGATTATGGAGACGCATTTTGCATGAATTCAGGAAGTCATGCATCTACACTGGACCGCCTATATGCATGGGAAAGAAAGCTTTCTGATGAAGTCAAGGTGTTTTTTTTATGCTATTTATTATCATGAACAAATATTGATTTTTTTTTTTGCTATTTATATTATTAGTCTCCCAATATGCATTCTACATGATTCTGGGTACCAGAGATTGAATAATGTTTTCAGCACTGGAAACTCAAACCTTCAAGCTAGATGTTTGATACTGCTCTCATCAAAATTTAAGCTGATTTATCAACGTTTAGCTGGTTGGACTTTCAAGAATTTAATAGAAAACATCTTGCACTGCTACCAACTTCCTATTTAAGGAAAACCTTGAAATTAGTGAGCATGTCACAAAGATTACTGAAATGTGCAGCTTCTGTTGGCAATCTGCTTCACAAAATTTGAAAGCTAAGTTGTGTAGAGCATGCAGGTATATGGACAGGGCCCTAAAACTGAAAACTGCAAGCTGGAGTAATAGTATTTCATGTTATCCCTTTTTGTCCTCTTAGCAAAATAACATAAAATCTAATTGGTTTTGTTTTGAAAATAGCTACCATTGCTTTTTCATTACATTCAAGTTACTCTGCTGAAATTGTTTCTTCAAGATTGATATTTTTGTCTTGTTGCCGCTTTTTGTATGGGATTCATTTGTTATGTAGTTGAAAATTCAGTAACCTTCTTGCCATGATTTTCAAATTGAATGGGTTTGGAGACAATCATACTCTTGCACGTGTACACATTTCCTTGTTTATGGTGGAATTCTATTGGAGACCTGGAAAGAGAAAATTTAAAATCACTTGCATTGAGGTTTGTGACCATGAGCGTGTGTCCTCTATTGTTTGTCATCCTGTTGTAGTACCTTAATTGGTTCACTTTTCTAAAGTAATTCTGAAAGCCTCCTACGATTCCATTAATGTAGAATAATTTAAGCTGATGTTGTTTACCCAAATACCTTAATGCATGGAAAATCTTGACACTAGTTTGTTTCATTCTTATAGGCTAGTGGATTCATCAGAAGGGAATACGATATGCAATGCAAACAACTTAGACATCTACAAGCAAGGGATGAAAAAAGTGTACGGATTGACAAAGCACGGGCTAGAGTTAAGGATCTTCATTCAAGAATCCTAGTTGCCATTCAGCGTATAGACTCAATATCAAGGAAAATTGAGGAGTTAAGGGACAAGGAGCTGCATCCGCAACTTGAGGAGTTGGTTGGAGGGTACTTCCTTGCAATCTCAATATCAATCATTCATACAAAACCGGTTTTCAATTAATTTCTTCAACCCGGTCTTGCACTTTTTTCATCTTAGGGCGCAGGATATTGTATGTGCAGGAAAAACTTAGTTGTTACGGCAGAGAAAATAATAGGATATTATAACTTCTATTACTTATCTTTGAAGTTATAAATTTCACATCCAAACATTTGGTGAATGCACAAGAAAAGAAAACCAGTCACACACTGTCACGCTTCCTGCCCTGAACATGTTTCTTGTGCTGACACAGGTTAGCTCAAATGTGGAAAATGATGTTTGAATGCCATCAGAACCAGCATGCAATTGTTACTGCAGCATATCTTAGCACACAAGCTGAATTTCCAGCCAACTCTCAACTTCATAGACAGCTGGCCATTGATCTGGTAAATGAACTGAGTTCCTTGAACCTAAGCTTCACAAAATGGATGTCAGCACAAAAATCATATTTGAAGTCTCTCTATGATTGGCTGCTTAAGTGTGTTCCCCAACGCCATAAATCAGAAACAAGGAGGAAAAGACAGAACATGCAGTTTTCACCTCGTAAGGATGGTGCACCACCGATATTCGTTACCTGCCGTGACTGGTTTGACCAACTTAATGGGCTACCAGTTAAGGAAATCTCTTGTGCAGTAAAAAATCTAGCACATGAAGTTCAGTGCCTTTTGCCACCTGAAGAAGACAAGCGGACAAGGGATTCAAAGCTCACCTCACTGTCATGGAAAATAAAGGGACACAATGATGTCGATGGATATAGGCCTGTGGACCTTGAGTACAGAGAAACTCATGCAAACTTGCATTCTGGGTTTGATAGTTTGCGGTCAAGCCTAGTTGATTTTTTTGAGGAATTAGTTTTGTTTGCAGCAAAGTCATCAGAAATGTACGAGTATGTCAAAACAACCACTTTGGAAGCCCACGTTCACTATCATCAGGACATAAAAAAGTGAATTGTTGATTGGGGTCGTATATGGTACTATACTTGGTAGGAATTAACTGGTGAGGAGACATTTTGACGCTTTTTCGTTGAGTGCATAATTACATCAAATAGGAAGGTTTATTCTACATATGAGGTTGTAAATTGAAGTGAATAAATAGGCTTTACTTTGAGGCGGTTCTGAAGTTACACAATAAAAATGTAAATTTGGTTCTCATATTGTCAGGAAATTGTAATTATGTCATTTCATCTCTTTAAGAAAATGTTTTCCTGATTTTGTGGTGCATGTGTCTGAACTCTATAAGCTGTGAGGGCATATCAGTGGATTTGCTCCTCCCATTTTTGTGCTCATCAGGCCACCTACTCCATTCTTCTCTACACTGCTTGTCTGACGCGTTTGAACATAACTCACACTTTGGTCTACACTGCAAGTATGCACACTAAACCAGTCCATTGTTTGTTTTGTTGTTCTTGTGCTCATGAACTGAAACTGAGATCATTTTCCTTTCTGTTTCCGTTCGTCTGCTGGACACTGAAACTGGGGCATAGCCGCATAGCACTTTGACATGGCTGGAACCTGGACCTCCTTCGGACCTTCAGTAATTGGCCGTAAAGATATTTGCGTTTACATGATGGAAGCAAGCGAGAACGTCCATGAGATTACTCTTGGATGTTTGGCTGCGACTGCTTAAAGTTGCTAGTTGGTGGCAACTGTAAGGAGATCAATCTAGCCGATCATTTAGTCGATCAGGAAGGTTGCCCTTTGTTTAGGCAGTTCAGTTTAAGAGAATGAGATTGTTCACATTCCTGTCAAATTTCAAGTTATCTTTTGTGTCTTTCCCGTTTCTATAGATAATATTGAACTTTTGTTGGATGGTTAGATGACTGCCTCTGCGAGGGTTCAGGACTGGCCTTCCTGATTCATCTCCTCCAAGCTCATCTGATATGAATCCTACTAAAATTTCTGTCTTGGGTTTAGGGGGTCATCTCTTGTTTCAACAGTGAAGTGATTGGGTCCTACAAGCTAAATCCTGAAAAAATCATCCGAAAATACTAAACAAAAGAATCGGGACGAGCAGAGCCAATGTGCTACATCACAATTTAAAACTATAAAATTTATAGTGTTAAAAGGAATAATATTTTTCATAAATCAACATATATTGAAATAGTGAAAATTTCCCTTTCCCTTTTTTGTTGTTTCGAGCTAAGGTTATGTTGACATTGTCTTTCCCATGGATCAGATCAGCCTCTTCACCTAGAAAATAACATCGGTTGGCATTTTCTCTTTTCATGTAAAGCTGGTGAGCTTGTCGGTTTACGTTGGGCACTTGACTGAACCGAAATCTCAAAACCTGAACAGCAACATTTATTCCTTGACCAACGCCAATTAAAATAGGGGTTTAGGTTTGACCTATGGTTTTTCTTTTTATCGTGATCACACGTTGGACTTGACCCAGCCTGGAGTGGAGTGTCTCTCGCAATCATTAAATGCAAATGATTTCCGCTTCCTTCTTTCTATTGTCACATAATCGTTAAATAACCGAAAGTTTGCAGTACCACCCATTCTCATTCTTTAATTTTTAATCAAATGAAGCTGCTTCCCTTGAAGCTTAAATCTGATGGCACACCCCATATATCTTAATTGTGTTGTACTATTAATGGGTTTGATTTGATAATATATATTTCTTGGCTGGAGTCTCTATCTATAATGTTTTGGTTGTGATAACTTGTTGACTCAAACCAGCAATTCCTTTAACCCCTTGCCTTCCCACCGTCTGCAATTTCAAAACATACACACTCTAACTTGCCAGGATCACTTTACTATTATTTTTTTGATACAAAACGTAATCCTTCCAAGTTATAGCTTATTTTTTTACAAAAATGTTGAAAACCATTTTTACTTCTACTAAGAATCATGTGGTTTGCGTGATCACATAAGTTATTAATTGAGGATTGAATTTTTTATTAGTTGGTTTCTGGATCTGGTCCAATTATTTTCCAGATGCCGCCAAGTGAAGCGGGCACAATGTCACTTAACCAAGCAGCGGCTAAAAGACTCAGTGGGTTTTTAAAAAGCCAGATTTGGATCTTAAAATCTTAAAAGATGTCCGAAATCCAAATTGGGAAGGTGGGAGGTGGCTCGGAGCAAAGAAGAGAAGGTGGGAAAGAAAGGAGAGAAGAACCTAGAAGGGGGGGAAGAGTTGCTGGCCGCAGCGGGAGGCGATCCAGGAAAGAGGGAAGGATCGGAAAAGGGTGCTTGGCGACTCCACGACCCTTCTCGCTTCTCCGGCGGCTGGAATCTGGGTGGAGGGGATGGATTTTCTGAACAAGGTCAGGAATCTGGACGCCTACCCTAAGATCAACGAGGACTTCTACAGCAGGACGCTCTCCGGAGGACTCATCACCGTCGTCTCTTCCATTTTCATCTTCTTGTTGGTCTTCTCGGAATTCAGTGGGTTTCTCTACCACTTCCTTCTTGAGCTTATTGTTTTCCATAGGATGGTCCAGTCCTTTCTTCATTTCATGAGCGTGTCTGCTCATCACGGGGTGTTGAGTCCAGTTGATGCCTTCCAATAGGATTATAAACCATAGGTGAAGGTGAAGGTGCAGGTATGCTTTTTTTAGGAGGAATTTTGTATAGGGTTCTTAAGAGGTGGACATGTTCCTTTCTTATAAGGGTTCTGTTGGAAGAAGGGAGAAACTACTCGCGTCTCCGGACGTTTTCTATCTTTTTCATGACCCAGCCAAGATTCAGTGTCGTTTTTCTATACTCTCTTATTCTGCTTTTGTTTCCTTCACAACCTGGCGATGGTTTTAGCTGCTTGAGAGTTTCAAGTTCGAAAGGCCGACACCATAATTGTGATCTTTGCTGACGAGATGAAATTTTGAGAAATCCAAGGAAACGACTAAGCTTTCTCTTCGCTGATTTACTTGGGATTCTGTTTCGTTGTTGGGAAAGAAATGTTACTGTCTTTAGGAAGTTGAGATTTACTGTTCTTTTCCCGGAGAAAAGTAACGGCGGAAGTGATAGGCTTCTGCCTCCCCGTGATTTTGTTAAGGTGTTTGTTATTGGAAAGCAATTCAGTAAGCTGTTACTTAGTCCTTTTTTGTTATTTTGCCCGTTTCTTTTTTTACAGGAGCTTATCTTCATCCTGTTACCGTCTCGGAGCTGACTGTCGACGTGAGAAGAGGAGGAACTCTCCGCATCAATGTTGTATCTCTTTCTTGGTCGTTTATAGTTTCTGTTTCTCACTCGTGAATTTTGCAATTGCTGCTGGAATGAGGGAATTGGGCTTTCTTGAATTTGTTATATGTCGCCATGATCGTAGGATACCCCTTTTTTTTGTTCTTCTTCTTACTGGGAGTGGGACCCGATTGTATTGTTCCGCGCCAGTTTCTAAGATAAAGAGAGGGGATAGTTTTGAGAATGTTTTATTAATTAGCAATTGCTGCCATCTTTGGGTTTAGTACATTATAATAGATTTGATTCTTTTATACAGCTCGATGTGACTTTTCCAGCTCTAGCATGTTCTGTCGTTAGTCTTGATGCAATGGACATCAGTGGGGAGCAACATTTTGATATTGTAAGTTGCTTCATTGAGAAGATTGAAGTTATTGTTCTACCAAATGAAATATGGTTAGGTCGTTTTCTTTTCTAAGTGGAGCTGGGTTTGAGTTATTGCTTAAGCCCCATTTTTATTTCTTGTAGAGACATGACATATTCAAGAAGAGGATTGATCAGCATGGTAATGTCATTGGGACGAGGTCAGATGGAATTGGTTCACCCAAGGTCTTGATGACTTTTCCTTTTACTTAGGGTAGTTGAAAATTTTCCACATTGTAATAATATTGGATATTTACCTTGCGATTTTGATACAATGATGTCTTGTTTTTATGTTATTCCTTTTTTTTTGCTTGGGAGAGGTGGAGGGATCATGTGGAATATGGTAATTGTTATGGTAGCAAAGTCTCCTAGTGCCGTTCAATGAATAATAGATAGTCACATCTTCTTTGTAGATGTAATTTTTTTTTCCTTGCACGGTGTCAAAGTATGTATGTTTTCTTGGTGATACTTTGAGCATTTGATTATGTAGGTATTTTTGAAGGCAACTTGTATGTACAAAGTGCTGTATGGGGATAACATGTTATAGACTAGTCACAAATAACATCTCGGAGTTTTAAACGGTGAGGTTTTTCTCGGTATAATACTGCGAAAAAACGGAAAAAATATGGTAAATTTTAAAAATTTTAAAAAGCTAAAATTGGGAAAAAATAAAATAAGTGAGACACTAATAACACAAACATCAAAAGATAAGTAGATTTGCAACAAATAAAAAATAGAAAATGAACAAAAAAAAACTGTTTGACATTAAAAAAACTGAAAAAATGAAAAAAACTGAAAAAATTGCGAGTTCAAAAAAAACACATTTTATTTAAAGTTTTAAACGGCTAGTTAATTTGTTGCGTTTTTTTTTTGCGTTTTTTTGAAAAAAACGTGTTTTATGTTGAAGTTTACCATCTTGATCAAATGCACGAAAGTGCAAAATGTCATCTGGCTTTTATGTTGAAGTTGGTGCACATTGTGTATTTCCCTACTGATAAGAATACTAATTTGCTTTTTTACATCTCCCATGCAGTTCTTGTCTAAAATTGTCGCTTTCATTGTTCTTATAGTTTCTTGTTATTGATTCTATGAAACACCATTGGCTCATGGTAACCTTAACATTCTCAAGGAATCTCTTAGTTTTTAAATCTGCCTTGGTGTTTGTACCATGTAGTGGCAAAGGAAGAAACGTGGAGATTGACTTTCTTTAGTTTCAGTAATATTGTAGTCTAGTTGTTTTCAGCTGTCCGATGCATTAAATATATGTAATATTGTAATGCCATACAGTACAGAAATGGTTCCTTTTACAATGCTTTGTGCCTATCCTTTGTGAAAGCCATTCAAATCCTTATGTTACAATACTGTCCCAAATGTAGATGATAAATACCATATTGCTATGAAGTATGAACAAAAAAGACATGTGGGCATGATAGAACAATGAAAACCAGAACAGAAGCATCAAGATTCAGAAGCAATAATCAAATAAAATGTAACAGAAGTTACATGCTTCAATTGTGCTAATGTCTTGAGGAAAAACCATAAAAATGTACTAGATCAAAATGAGTGAAACGGTTCTGAAGATCAGGTCTATAACGATAAAAAGAATATCCTCTAAAACCTTAGCTTGATGGGACCACTTTAACGCGATCCTCAAATTCTACATCAACATTCAGTTTCATACTCTCAAGAAACTAGAATATGAAGAAATACAAGAAATACGTAAATCCCTTGGGAATGCTTAAATTCCTTTCATACACTATCTACTGATATCATGTTGATGTTTTTCTTTTTCCTCACAGTATATCTTTTTCATCCTGATGCTACATTTTCTATATGGCTTTCTTGTGCAAGTGCTGATGGTAACTATCATTAAACATCAATGATGAATGTCATTTATCATCTTTAATTGTTTCAGATTGAAAAGCCCCTACAGAGACATGGAGGAAGGCTTGAGCATAATGAGACATACTGTGGTTCTTGTTATGGTGCAGAAGTGGTATGCTTTTCTTTGAATTGTTATCTCAGTTTCTATAGATTTTTCTTCGGAAAACTTATTTCCCAAATAAATGGGCAACATTGTGCAGGAGGCTGATTGTAGCTCTGTATAATTCCATGTTTTCTAAAATCATTTGAAATTTGTAATTGCTGAATTTATTTTTTAAACATATGTCCTGCTGAAACTGTTTAAACGTATGTCCTTGATAACCACAACTTATCTTCTTGAAAGAGCTGCTTTACCAAGTAACGGATGCTTAGATATTTCTTACTGAACCTCTGATCATTTCATGCTACCTTAATGTAGTCAGATGATGATTGTTGTAACTCATGTGAAGAAGTTCGTGAGGCCTATCGGAAAAAAGGCTGGGCACTGTCAAATGCTGACTTGATTGATCAGGTAGTTTTTTAATTTTTGCAACCACCATTACTGATACTTCAATGTCAATAGACCACATATTATCAGTCTCCATTGCACATAGGTTTGCATGATATCCCTGGAGTTTTGGTAGTCTTCTATAATTGTGAGATCGTCTGGCTAGGTGCTTAACTTGTATGAAATGATTTTTCCCCTGTTTATCTTATGGCATCTTGATTTTCAGGGTTTTTCTTTTTCGAAAAGTTATAAGCTGATTGGACTCTGCCCCACCGGGCTTACCTATCTTGAAAAAAGAAAATTACAAAGATCATAATATGATCCTTTTTTCCTACTTAACTAGCTTGTTAAGAAACTTTGTTCTGCTTACCTTCTCAAAAGGGATGATTGTTGAGCAAATGCAAAAGTGAAAGGGGGTTCTGAATTTACTCCAATCAGTGTTGACCTGTGTAGTTATAAGTGCTAGGCAGGTTTAGGTGGTGGATGGGGATGAAAATGTTCGGATTTGGGTCAGGTCTGGCCTTTTCCGGATTCAAGTAACTGGATGCTGTGTAATCTGATTTGAACCCAAGCCTGACCCTTGTGATGCCTACCTGCACCTGAGACGCATCGACTCAGACATGGCAGCCTTTTTGATGGTCTGTGTTACTTGGCTAAATAGTTTCAGAAACTAAATCCTGTTTAAGCTTCTGTTCCCAAACCCAGTCTAACATTTATTAGGATTTAACATGTAAAAAATAGAAATGGAAAACCCAAAAATTACATGAACAGCTCATCTTGATTCCCAACATTCCATCTAAAGCTAAAGAGTCCTGCTTAGTCACGTGTACCTAGTTTGGGATTCAGAAGCTAGAAACAGCATTATCCTGGCTGCAAGGCATTAGCAGCCCTAACGGCAATCTAGTATCCCCTTAAGAGGGTGATGGTTGTGCAATTCTGTACTTTTATGTTCACAGGGTGCAGTTGTTGAAGAGGATCGTTTTCTCATTTTGTGTCATTTCCTTTTTACTTGTCAAGCTATCATTTCATTATGTTTTCTAGGAGAGATCCTGCAATGTTCATTTTTTTTTTAACTTTAGAATGCTGTCACTATCCTGTTGTGATCTAAGTTAAAACTTTACTCATGATTGGTTTTCATGCAGTGCAAAAGAGAGGGCTTTCTTCAGAAGATAAAAGAAGAAGAAGGTGAAGGATGCAACATTCATGGTTTTTTGGAAGTCAATAAAGTTGCTGGCAATTTTCACTTTGCCCCTGGGAAGAGCTTTCATCAAGCAAACGTCCATGTCCATGACTTACTAGTGTTTGAGAAGGATAGTTTTAATGTAATGTAGTCATTCTTGCTAATATTTCTGGAAAAATGTTAAGCATAACAGAGGAGAGAAGCATGAATTTAGTTTTTAGCTTCTAACCTGTCTAATCTGGATATGGATAGGGAAAGAGAGGGAATCAGGGAATGTAGTATTTAGCTTGTCTTTTATGAGATCTTTAACACTCTTTACATTTTATTCAGCTAAGTCACAAGATAAATAAGCTGTCCTTTGGAGATGATTTTCCAGGTGTTGTAAATCCACTTGATGGGTAAGTATCTATTTTCATTTTGACCAAGTCGTTTACCTTCAACTTACATTTTCTTTTCACAGAGTTGTCTAAATTCAAGTTACCAGACTGGACTGATCAACACTGTACTTCCAGTTGCATGATATGGAAGTTCCTGATTTTGCTTCTGAATCTTGCAGTGTGCAGTGGATACAACATACACTTTCTGGAGCTTATCAATATTTCATTAAGGTACAATTCTCCCTTTTTCTGATGTCTACCTGTTCACTTCTGGGTTAGAAATTATAATTAGGTTTTGCTGTTAAAGCTGTCTAGTGTTTTTTTGCCTTAGAATCTGTTTGAATTCATTGGTATTGTCGATACTTTAATGCACTTTTACTGAATATTCTATCTTCCAGTGATGTTGCTGCCAGATTCTTTATTTCATTCTGTCTGATTATTCTATGGTTACATTTAAGGTGGTCTTAGATGCTTTTTTTTTTCCCTCATTTTTCCAAAGGTTGTCCCTACGATCTACACTGATGTTAGGGGACGCACGATCGAGTCTAACCAGGTAGCTCTTTTTCTTGACATTCTAACTCCAAGCTGATGATTGAGTATCCATATAATTGCACCAACTACCTCATCTGGTATCTGTTTCTGCAGTTCTCCGTAACTGAGCACTTCAAAGATGATAGTGGTCGGACTCAGTCCCTTCCAGGAGTTTTCTTTTTCTATGACTTGTCTCCAATTAAGGTGCGTCTGAATTTTCCGCTATTGGCATGTCCTGTATCTGCAAAAGGTGCATTTCGTTCATGAATGAAGAGTGGTGCTAATGATCAATCTGCAGTAATGGTCCTTTTTTTACCCTTTTGGCGAACCTGCTAAAAAGGGAGAGTTCTTCATATTGCTTGCCATGACGGCTGTTGCATTCAGTGTCTAATGCCTGTGCTGGGCAAAGTTAAAATATAAAAAAACTGCTGGAGAAAAAGTAAGGAATATGAATATGCAACTGATAAATTCATCTTCGATGCAGATAGAGAGCACATTTGAATGTTAAAACTGGGTGTGTAAATGGTTTGGTTTTGGATATGAAGTTCCGTTTTTAAGATGCACCAGTTGTGATTTCCTATCTATTCAGTTGTCCTAATTTCCTAAATTAACCCATTTGCACTTCTAGTTTTAGGATTAAGCCAAAATCGCTTTTGTTTTTTGCAAGAACAAATGACCACATCAATGGTGGGAGACCTTACCTTGCTGGTTTAACTGGTCGAACTGTTTAAATACTCCCAAGTGAAGCCTCTTGGTCCTTCAGGAACCATCAACAGAGAAGTGCCATGGCAATGGGACTATGTCCTGCCTACGAAAGGCCGGCCATCCACTGACCGGAGTCCTCTCCACTTGTGACAACCTGTTGCATTCTCAAAACCTTATTTGGTCTTAAGATCATTATATGATGTGAGACAAAATGAAAGCATGGGTTGGAGATGCAGATATTTAGTTGGAAGTAGAAAGTGCTAAATCTGCAATCAAGATGATCCACACAAACTAATATCGATCCTTTTAGAAGTCACTGTCTTCCCTAATAGAAACTAATTGTACTATCTGCATGATTCTTATTGTTTAGGACTTTATGGAGACCTGTAACTTGCCTGTGGGGCTGTAGTAGAAGCTCAGTTATATTTCTTTATTGTTTTTGTTAAGTTATCCAGTTTCGGTCATGCTTAAGACTTTTGACTTTGGTATTGAATGATGTGAATCTACTGAGGGACTTTTCATGTATTACAGGTGAATTTTACGGAGTCAAAAGTATCATTTCTACATTTTCTAACGAGCGTCTGTGCTATAGTTGGAGGTCCTTCATCTCTAAACTAAGTCCATTTTTCCAACATTTGCTGAAAGTTGAAACAGATGGCTTACGAGTCATGTTTTGGCGTCACTTGTGTGAACTGGTGTTTGCTATGTCCAAATTTCAGGTATTTTCACTGTCGCGGGGATAGTGGACTCCTTTGTGTATCACGGTCAAAGGATGAAGAAGAAGATGGCGTTAGGCAAGTTCAGTTGATGATGAGACAGGAATCTGAATTCCATTACGAGGAAAGCTAATTTTGTCCAGAGATGAAGAGTCATATCCAATGTTGAGGCATGGGCCTTTTTCTCCTTTTTCTTTCCCTCCTAGAAATCTTTTCTATTGTAATTCTTGAGGTTCCACGATCTGTGGTTGTACTTGTGTTTCATGATATTTATATGTTTATAGATTTTTGTTGCTTAGCAGCACTGCATGACGATAGCATTCCATTTTTCTTCTTCTCCCCTTTGTTATTTGATCTCTGATGCGCATGTTGCTGTTCCGGTGGAAGTATGTTCTTGAAAAGTTTGTTGGGTCTCTGGATTGCAGGAAAAAGTACCGGACGGGTAAAACACGGATGTGTGTGTGTGTATGCTGGATTCATACAGTCCCGGACATGTGCCTTGGTGCAGTATTTTCTGATCGACAAATTTCTATTCAACGGCTAGTTTTTTCAACTAACACTACAACCTCGCATCCAACTTATTAAATTTACATGCTTTCATCAAAAATTTATATATTGCTATGGTGAACAAAAATGACATGTCAAATTAAGGCTGTATGTTTATTTCTTTTTTCTTTTTGCGTTCGAAAGGAAAAAACTGAGCGGGGAATGTAACATCATATGTGTCGAAGCATTGAGAAAACTTGATTTCAAAGGCTTTGAGAAAGGGTTTAGATGCTTACATCCCATGCTTGAACTGAAACGGGTCCTTAGACACACTATACCGAGCACTAATGCAGTTTTGAGCCGAGTTCTTACGGGTCGGATGATGGTAACAGTTAGGTTATATCTAACGCCGTGGTGCTTGAACGAGAGTTATCTTCTTCTCCCACATGAACGTCTTCGTTGCTCGTCTCTCCTCTTTGGGAGACTGATCTTCTCTTGTCTTCTGTTTCTTATTTTGGCTCTTTATCCAAGAAGGCCTTCGTCTAAGAAGAAGAAGATGGTGCACGCCCCGTGAGGTATCACCGAAGGACCGGGACTGCGAGGGTCGGGTTGCCGGATTGCACAGACAAGCAAGAAAAATAACTGAATGTTTTAACGCTGTTCAGTTCATGCAAAAACCTATTGTTACACGGAAGTTATGGTAGGATCTAAGTCAGATGTTGGCCAGATTGTCGATTCTCATATTTGTCTTCAGATGATGCAAGCTGGCCTAATTGGTCATCTTCAACTCCAGAAGCCTCCTTCAAGCTCGTTATGCTACTTTTCCCCTTGAGCTTTGAACAAGAAATCTGTGCCTTCTGATGAAGAGAGGCTTGGCTAAAATATCTACTATTCTTTTCTGATGATGTAAAGGACGTGAGGCAAGAGGAGAAATCCCACTGCTATCACACAAGCAGAATCGGTGTTCTTGTATCATTGATCCTAAGCTCATTGACCAGGGGGTCTTTATTTTTGTGACTCCAATAGCAACATTAACAAGACTTCAATATTTAGCTTCACTAACTTCTTCTTCTTCTTTTTCTTTTTTTTTTTAACTCTGTAGATTTGATCGATGATACATATCCTTCAGTAGATCCCAGAGTATCAACATTAACTAATTTAGTCGTAAGGGTCATACTATAATCTGTGATGCCCGTTAAGTAGCAAATGATTCTCAACAACAATCCAATGTTCAACTATGGTGTCCTTCGGTAGTGAAAACACTAATACATTGTTTTATGAATCTGCCTCAAGAAATTCAAAGAGTCATGCAATACTGCAGCGTAGTGAGTTGTCAATAATGACGCTTTATAATGCAATAATGGCTCATGGTCTCCAAACGTCAAAATAAATAATCTGAGGGGTTTGTTAACGTGAAATTCAATCCTGTGGAAGAGTCAAACATGACTCTTGCCCTTATGACAGACTTCACAACCATTATTGAAAAAATTCAGAAAACGACAATCCGAATTTGTTCACAACCAGGGGGGTTGAATTATAGTTTTAATATTTTAACAAGAGCTAAAATATGATTATTCAGAATTTTTTATAGGATAAATAATTTTTTTAAAATATACATATACATTTTTAGCTTTTTTTTGAAAGAGAGCCAAAGCTCCTGCCGGCCCCCCTTGGCTCTGCCCTGTTCACAATCCATTGGACAATTTCCATAGTCATGTGCCAAAGCCAACTGTGCCAGTGTTCAAAACGTCACTTTTTTCACCAGCATGAACTACTTTTGATGGCTAGTCCTTATATATATATATATATTCCTCTAGTCTTCTTTGCTGTCTTCATTAAATATAATTTAGTAAAAATGATCGGGAGAATGGAATATAGTAGTAAAGTATTCAAATTGAGGTGTGTGTATACTCCCATCAACAGATACATATATACAAGTAGCTAACAAACCCTGATATATCAAACTTAATGAGAATCATCCGGATTGTTGATTTCAAGGAGATAAAGTGGTAGAGATTAAATTGCAAATATAAATGGCAAGTTTTTCAAGGGTCCAAAATATTAAATTTTTTTATATAGGCTAGATGGAAGTTTTTTAAAATATGTATTTTAAAAAAACTTTGAGGGTGGTATGGGTGCATGGTCCCCTGCCGGCACTCCTGGCTCCGCCCCTTCTTCCACGGTGAGGTAGTTGAGTTTTCTCCAAGTTCAATTGATAAGTGAAAGTCCAACGAACAAGAGGATAGGAACCAATTGTCAACGAATGAAGGAACGATGGTGCTTTCATTGATCACTTCTCCTTATGCAATTGTCATTTTTAATGCATAAAGAAGACTTCGAATGGATCAATTCCGCTCACAATTGTCGTTCTCAAGTAGGAATGCTTGATGTTCACATTTTCTTCATCAAAGTCGGCACAAAAAATTTCCAGTACTTGAGCATTGAGAAGAAAAAAAGAGAAGCTTCCGAAGGTGGGAGCGGTTATTTGATCTTTGTGGGAACGGGAAAGCTCTTTGTTGCTCGATTCGGCCGTCTCTTCGTTTACACTCCAGGTGATTTTGGAGTTCCTATTTATTCAAAGAATTCGGCGCCGTCTTGAAAATTTCCACTAAACTTGCTAAAGTGACTAAAAAAAATTGCTGAAAATTCCTGTTTGTAGCGAATCTCTCTCTCTCTCTCTCTTTCTTCTGTTGTTGTCTATGTATGTTTAAAGATCCAGGAGCTGTGTTTTGGCATTTGAAGAAGATGATCCTTGTACCACCAAGTAGACTTTTAGGTTGGAGTTCACGATCTTGGTCAGTTATTTCTTCATGCCAAACAAGCCCTCAAGTTGTTCCTACCTAACTAGGAATGGAGGTTCTTGGCTCTCACGTAAACGTTGCTACAGATTAGGCTACTCTGCATTAGCTCTCATTTCTTAGTTTTTACACTAATGATGAAACCAATGTCACATAACTAATACTCGTACGAATTAAAAGTGCGATTAAAAAAAAAACAAAAAGAAGAAAGAAAATAGTTTTTCCTTATATGGTGCATTTTAAAGGGATTTCAAAACTTGTAACTCACATTTAGATGATAGGTGTGAAAAGAATATCAGAAATAACTTGCAGATTTGAGTTCCATTTAAAAACCATAGGAGAGCTTAGAATCCGCCCATATTTAGTATTTTAAATCACTCGATATGTTCTTGACATTCTAAGGAAACATTTGCTTGCCTTGTTAAAAACGCAACCACCAACTTGTTTTTGTTCAGGGGATGCTCTCCACCACGCGAATGAGAAAATCTTAGATATACGTGTGACGACATTCCGTGCTTGCCTCAAGGCAACACGAAACTCTGAAGAATGGTTCAGACGTCTCCATCGTGCATGTTCCCAGATGTAACTGGACTTATAATAATAGACAGCCGCGCGCTTTCGTTGAACTTTTCTCTCCAATGGCGTCCGCCAGCTTCAATTATAAGAAGCCTCGTCTGTTTATTTTTATCGTCTACCAGACCGCGTCCAACCCCTGTCACTGTGTGCTTGAATCATTCCCCCGCTCCATACTTTTGCTTAAACTCCATAACGTCACCTGTCGCTGTCTGCAGCATTTACGTTTAATGGAAAATGATTCCCCTAAGAAATTGTGTACATGGTAATGAAAAACTCTTGGATTGAAGGACCCGCAATGAACGTTCCTCATTTGCCAATATAAAAAAATAACTTTTTTTTTTTTATATATATAAAGCAACAAACATATTTTCACGCGGAAGCGGAACCGCTCTTTCTTAGTTGATGACTCTCTCCTAAGAAAATCTGGACTTCTCTGGATGTAAAAGAAGCAAGGAATTGTCGTTTGAGGAAATTTTTTCCAAATGTCAGCATCCATAGATTGTGTCAATTACCATTGCAATGTTCTTTTAACATGCTAATCAGACTAAACAGATTTGAAGAAGATGGAAGTGGGATTAATGGCAGCGGCAGGATGCAGAGTAGAAGAAACTAAGCAGTCGCTTTTTTGGTAGTGGGCCTTTAATATTATATAATTTGCCTTCATGATTGTGTCAATTACCATTGCAATGTTCTTTTAACATGCTAATCAGACTAAACAGATTTGAAGAAGATGGAAGTGGGAAAATGGTAGCGGCAGGATGCAGAGTAGAAGAAATTAAGCAGTCGCTTTTTTGGTAGTGGCCCTTTAATATTATATAATTTGCCTTCATGATTGTGTCGATTACCATTGCAATGTCCTTTTAACATGCTAATCAGACTAAACAGATTTGAAGAAGATGGAAGTGGGATAATGGCAGTGGCAGGATGCAGAGTAGAAGAAATTAAGCAGTCGCTTTTTTGGTAGTGGCCCTTTAATATTATATGGTTTGCCTTCATGTATGAGAACATGAATAGTAGTCGTTCGGAAGCAAGGACAGAGTGTTCGTGATCCTAATTAACGAGGAAATAGAGAAACCTCAAGGCAACAGCTAATGGCGCCCCGTGCCGATCCGGAAGTTGCTTTGATTGCTGGCAACAACTACCGAAGCTTCATTATTTATTCACACTAAAATCAAATCAAGCCAATCATGGACAGCTCTCCCAAAATGAGAACATCTTTAATCCAGAAAAGAAGAAAAAGGAAGCGGAATACAGAACCCAAACCAGAAAAAGGCAAAAAAAGCCTCGAGAAAAAAAAAATATATCATAAAAAAGGTGACTGTATACCAAGTAATGTCTTTATGTCTTCTCTATTTATACAAAACGCAAAAATTTAATAATCCATCCATCTCTACTTATTTAAATAACAAAACGGGAACGAGGATGATAATGGACTGCGTCCACCGGAAGCCGGTCACCACTTGACGGAGTATGCGCAATCCTTACTGACGACCGTCGCGTCCGCCGTCAGCTTGTCCACCGTCACGTCGCAGCGGACCTTGACGGTGAACTTCCACGTCTTGACGGAACCGACCTTGAGCTTGATGGGGGCGTCGATGGACACGTACAAGGAGACGCGGCCGTTGTTCTGCCCTTGGATCAGCGCGTCGCGGACGGTGCTCGTCAGCTGGACGTTCGACCCCGTAAGCGCCGTCACGAAGACCGTCACGTTCTGCGTTCCCTGGTAGAACGTCGGAAGCTGGCCGGAAACCAGCTGCTGGCCGGAGCACGAAATGTAGACGCTGCTGCCTGTCTCGTAGAAGATGCCGATCTTCTTGTTACGGTTCTCCGCGCGGACGGAGACGTCGAACTCGGGAGACGCGATCAGCGTCTGCGAGACGTTAAAGCCCTTGACGGAGAGGGAATCGATGGAGTAGGAGGGGGCTTTGGGCTGCAAGACGAAGTACAGGACGGCGGCGGCAACGGCGGCGGCGATGGCGAGGAGGATGAGAAAGAAGACGAACCAGCAGAGGACGCGGCAGAAGGAGCAGCCGCGCTTGGGGCGGGAGTAATTCTTGTAGAGGCGGGCGTTCTCGGGTGGGGGCACTCTGTAGATCGTGTCCTTGGGAATTTGGATCACGTAGCTGGGGGTCGGAGAGGAGCGAGGGTTGGAGTGCTCTCCCGAGTCGAACTTCGACTTTGCGTCGGACTCCGAATGATTAGGCTGCGGCTGGTTGGCGGGCTCCGGAGCGGCTGGGTGCACGCGCTCCGCCATTGATGATAGAAAAACTGGTGTAGCTTGGGCTACCTCCGCTATATCACTTCTTTCCCCTTCCTTCTTCTTCCGCGTCTCTGAGAAATGGGGATAAGAGAGGGAGAGGGGGGATGGGATGAATGGGGTTCTTAAGTAGAGGGGAGAAGAGGGAGGAGGCGACCAGGTAAAGGGCTCTCTGAGACATTTATCTGAACCAAAACGCGTCGTCCGCGTTCCAGAAAAAGTCTTTGTTCTCCACAACCACGGCGTCGGAGAAGGTGAGGGTTAAAAAGATGGGGGAATCCTGTTTTGCCGAAAGTAACCCCCGGTGTTGTCGTCTCTTGTGATTGAAAATTTGGATAGGTGAACATGGATCCCTGCTTAACTGTGACCCTGATCGTGAGGGCATCACCTTTGGCCGGATAGGATGATTTGAAAACGGGCTTGGGGGGTTCTGTGACCCGAAATCTTAATGGATCTAGTTTCTTACGTGCAACATCACGAGAAGTTGTAGGGAATCGGTTCAAGTTTGCAAAGCTTATAAATGAGAAATAAAAGTGTTTGAATAAAGAAGCAATTCTTAGCCTTTCCGGACGATACCCACCTCGATTTACGTGATTCTTTCCTCGAAATCGCATTCAAAGGTGCAAAAATGAGTGGTGTGGCAGTTGCGCCGCAAGCTCAGACCCGAATCATGTATCAAAACAAAAAATGGATCCGGGATCCCAGTGAGGGCATTTTTGTCGTTCCACCTGAAAAAGCATCTCCTCCTCCTGAAAGTAAACCCAACGTCAAAAAACAAAGGCGAGCGAGCCCCACTGACCCTGACTTTTAGTGGCCAAATGACCAACCTGCCCTCGGGTTAGCTCGCCAAACGGTCGTTTTTTACTTTTTGGGGGTTCTTTGTTTTCCTCTGGGATGATATGCGGACAGCTCGGCCAGTTGGCAGCGGAAACGCGGGCCCACACGGACTGGAGCGCAGCGCGCCGCGCCTGGAGGCGACGTGACCGCACGCAATTCCGGCCGTCGAGCCCCGGTTCAGGCAGGCGCTTCTTCTTTGGACAGGGCGAGCGTGGGTTCCGACTTCGACTGCATAAGCCTCGTCCCTACCGTCCATCCCAAAGATATGTCATATCTGGACGAGGAACGTTGGCTCGTTGATTAAGCTAATGCCCAGCAGCTGAAACGGCAGACCCTTAAACCCGGCCTAAACGCATCGACCTTCTTCCGCCTTCGCTTTCACATATTTCCAAGACTTTCACATGCAGTTATGACGTGTTTTTTTATTTCCCGGTGTCGTGAAAATCGAAAAAATTGATCCAACCGGCCAACCTGATTGAATCGGATCTTTCGCTCTTCTAGATTGTTCTTTTTCTTCTTTTTGGAACTGCTTTTTGCAGTTTTTCAATTGTAATGCGTCGCAATTTTTCAAAGAAGCATATTTTGCAACAAAGTATATGTGATCCAGATGATTATTCTAGCTAAATAAGCCATGTTAACATGTTTAGGTGTATAAATTCACTAATCATGACCTCCAACCATAGTTGTTGCGACTGTGATTGCTCTTTAAAGCGGCAGAAAAAGAATAAGTAGTGGTCACATTGCCATATATGTATTTGGTTTGACAAATTGAGCACGCATTTGCTTCGCATGGTATTGTGGTTTAAGTCAAGGAATGAAACTGTGGAAACTAATGTGGATCTGAAGTTGGTTGTTGATTAAGGACAGAGTTAGGCTGATGCGTTGCGGCTGGCTTACTCCACTAATCAAATGGGAAACGAAGCAAAAATTCTACATGTGGCTGCAATCAATACTTTGTGTTCCTCTTTTCCAGTATGTCGACTGATCAAGATGATTGCTGGAACATTCGTGGACTCCTGAATTGTTTTAATCCTTTTTCTTTCCATGGCGATTTCCTTTCCTTTTCTCAATATCTATCTATGTGCATGTTACATATATGACAGGCGAATTCAACACCTACTTTAGCCATTCAGCCTGCTGGACAAGATTCTGACTGGAATTTTCAAATTTAAATCTGCAA
Source organism: Nymphaea colorata (assembly GCF_008831285.2). Classification (NCBI taxonomy): domain Eukaryota; kingdom Viridiplantae; phylum Streptophyta; class Magnoliopsida; order Nymphaeales; family Nymphaeaceae; genus Nymphaea; species Nymphaea colorata. The sequence continues at coordinate 35,870,921 of NC_045138.2, forward strand.
TTAACGTTGTAAGACTCAAATTTATGAATTTAAAGAAAATATAGAAAACTCATGCCTAAATTAGATTTTTAACTGTTTGATTTTAAAACATTATAAAATCCAATTCGCATATCAAATTTTGAATACGTGTTTTTCCAAACCTAGAAATTTTAACCTTCCAAGTTCATCTACGGAATTGAATTGCAGGAAATCGACTGGACGGTGATAGTATGTATCTACCATTCAGTTAACATTAAATCGGACGGCTCATCAGATCTGTTTCCTTTCCTCTGTCTTCTCTCTCACATCTTCTGAAGGAATAGCTCCGCCGGCTCCTCCCCCACTGTCGCCAGCCCACCTGCCCGGTGGCATCGTGACTTTTCTATGGCGTTGTCACAGACACGTAGGATTTGGTTTCTCCAATTTTTTTCTGCTTCTAGTCTATTTCCAAAACGGTTTTTTGTATTCAAATTCATGCTCTTATTTTTTAGAGTAAAAAAGCATTCTCACCGTTGATTGCACATTAATGTAGGCATATAGATCTAGGAGCAACCTTTCAAAAATCTAACGATGTGGGTGCCATCGTCACGTTTAAGAACTAAGGAAATCGCATGCGAACTATTCCGTTTATCGGCCAATTTTCTTAATTCCTTACAAAATATTATTTGTCGAACTGAATAAAATAAATTTCAAGTTGAATCTTAGGTTTTCTCAAGTAGAGTTATCATTTATGCACAGTTTTGTGAAAATTGTTAGCTTTTAACTATCATTGAATTGGAAATTCTTATAAAATATTGTTTGCACATTTACATTTATGCGGATAATTTTGTGATCACCAGTTCAGTTCGTGAAGCGACAATCTCGAAGTTCACTCTACATGCGTGCACGTCTGCGGGCTTGGTCCCATAAGCGAGAAAAAAAGGGAAAGCTCTTTAGACAGACATTCAGAATCTCATGCCACGATTCAAGAGCCTAAAATCGAGGCACAAACTTAGTTTCAACCCAACAGCCTCCGAGCCCGGGATGGCGTTGGGCCCTTACTGGTTTCCAACTAGGGTTGCACCAGCCCAGCTCAGCTCACCGCCTTGCAGCAGCCAACGCTAAATTTGACCAGGACGTGAGTCCAAGGATAACTTATCTTCTCATTTGACTAGAATATCCTGAAACGTTACATGGGATTTCTCTATTGAACCGACCTTGCCCACGAGCGACGCCACAGGCCACCCGCCAAGGTAGTGGCAAGTCGACTTCCTGGCGAGTGCCGTTGAGACATCAGCAAGTGGACGTGCCAAAATCCAGGGGCTCTGGAACGTTCCCAAGAAAATAGACGTACAAATTAAAAAGGGACAAAGAAGCCTTTCGGGCGTTATGGACCTTTCAGTGCTTGAATTCTCCAAATATTAATTAATGTTAAACTACCTCTCTCCTTGTCCAATGAAAATTCTACTATAAATTAAACAATGATGAGGATGAAAGCTTAGAAAGACAAAATTATGAAAATGGGGAGAAAATTCGCTACAAAGTTTCTCGGTAGGTTACAATGCCTTCTTCTGCGCTATAGCTGCCGGACGTTGCCGCCTCTTCCGTGATGGCATCTTCCCTGGAAAGGCCCACCTCAATAACCGCTCCCACAATAAACAACTCACCATCATGAGCATTGCCCAGCCAAGCAGCTTCGTACCAAAAGGCTGCGGCAATGGCACAAGCTTTAACCAATCATTCAAACTCCTGAACAGATCGGAAGTAATAGCCGTGAAAAATACGACGGCCATAGTGAGCGCGTACAAGAAAGGCTTGTTCTCCCTTATGCTCTGGTTAAAAGGATGGCCCATGTAGTTCACGGCAAAAGTGGCTACCTGAATCATCATGCTAGCCATGTAAGAGACCGTGTTCACCAGATTAGGATGGAATTCGGAATCTGGCTCTACACATTCCTCTGGCATGTACTTCTCCGCTTCCTTCACTGATGAGATGAGGAATAACAGGTGAATTGCAAACTGACCAAGCAGGGAGAGAAAGACGTAAGCACAGAAAATATTTGGGTGCGGGCGCTCAGGCGAGAGTGTTGAAAGTGGCCGGGCATGCGAAATGAAGAGGAAGAACGCTGCTGTGAAGACACCGCTTATGGTGGCCTGCATGTCGCCGAGTTTAACGCCATCCAGGTACATAACACTTAGAACATAGGCAGTCGCGAGGCAGTTGAGGCCCAGAATCTTGAACATCTGAAGTGTCGTCACAAGTGTACTCCGACCTTGGCGGATTATGTCAAGAGTGGGCGAAACTGAAGCATGTTTTGCAGTGAACGGTGATGCCATTGACGCATCTCCGAGCTTGACAATGGGTGGGGAACGGCCATCACCCTCTTCATTCATCTCATCCATGAGCTGCTTCAGCTTGAGACGCTGCTTCTCAGCTGCAGTCAGATGACGATTAGCAGTGGCGTTAGAACCTGATTCTGATGCCTTTGGTGCTCGACTGGCTCTGCTTTTACTCTGTCCGGATCCATCTCCATTCAGACCAAGCGACTCCGTTCCTGGTTTTGACTGCTTCTTCTGTTTCCCGACCTTCGTGTCGCTCTTGGAAGCTTCAGCTGATGATGAACCATCTGGTTGTGCTGGTGGTATTGCATTCAGTAGGGCAACACCCACATGAGCCTACAAAATATAAAATATTAAAGCAACAAATCATGCTAGGATCTACAACATTGTTCTTGAGAGTAAAAAGTTCTGCTATATAGTATGGGATGGTAATCAAAACGCCAGATCAACCATCATGCATGAATTCCTAAACATTTGCAATAGGTAAGATCCCAAAAGTTCTATAATAATGTAGAAAATCTTACTTTGTAATCTCATGGGTGTGTTGGCAGATATGGTTGCAGAGTAATCTCATAAAACTTGGTTAAATGGACATGGTCAAAGTGTGTGGTGATGCAACCTTACAGAAACACTGGAAAACAAACAATTGATACACATTTGAACAAAGCAATAGCCCAAATAGGAGTAACAGCGTGACATGGTCCAGAAATTGTATCCTGAGCTCCAAACACGATATTAGACTTGACCCCGACTCAAAAGGAAAAATCAGTATCGTCTCAAAATGGTCTATGTTTGTTCTCATCAAGACGAGTCCCAATTTCTCAATTCCTGTGGAATAGACTACATGGAAGGTCATAATAGGAATGGAAGAAAATTATTATTTAGAGTTTAACTTGAACAAGAACAATTTTTGCAGCAAAGATTAACATGATGGGCACAGAAAGTTCTGAAACGCCAGAAGTAGGATGGACCTGAACACCATCAACTCAACCACGCCAATAAGAAATAACCCCTTACAAAGAATGGATGACCGGGTACCTCAAACTGCATAAACTACAAAACCTGAAACACCATATCAAACATATAACAATGCCTCCTTTAAAGTTAAAATTGCTTTGCAATACCAAGTAGGTCCAGTTGTTCCAAAACGTAGGACAGGGGCATGTATGGCACAACCTTTATTCTAATCCAAAATATGAAGGAATCGTGTAGTAGAAAAGCAGAAAATGATGTCAACCTGCTTTAATGCCCCAACATCATTCGTTCCATCTCCACACATCAAAGTCATCCTCCCAACTGTCTTGAGAGTGGTCATTATGAGTTCCTTCTGATCTGGGGCAACCCTTGCAAAGACCTGATTTATATAGAAAACATATGATTAGATAGTAAGAAGCTTACAATAAGTACCACAGTCACATCTCCCAGATGCTCACCTTTACAAATGGAATGACTTGCAGAGCAGCTGAACCTTGTTGTAACATTTCAAAGCAGTCCCCGCCAATACAAAGATCGAAAGATTCTGACAAAGATTCCACTTCATTTTGACTGCATAAATATCAAAACTCAGCGGCAATTACTTCAATTCTGGCAGCAAACGTGGCCAACACCTATAGAGTATGTGTGCGTGTATTTATTTAATAATCAGTTTTATTTTAACAATACAAGTTTCCATGCATATGAAATTTCAAAAATGAAGTCCCAAGCTAATTATTTTTCCTCAAGGAATACACGTAGATATGACTGTTTGTCATATGTATACCCACACACATGCACCTTTTTCTTCTACTCCAGTCCTTGTTCTTGTTCTTTACTTTTGTTTTCTCTCCTTCCTCTTCTTTTCATTTTCTTTCTTCAGTTCTTATGTGTCCATCTACCATGGCTAAGCCATATACCGTGACAGGTCCATGGCACAGTTAGGAAGCCTAAGCAAATTTAGACACGACAAGAATTTGTCATATCAGACACTCACCTGTAAGAAATCGTCTGACTTTCATCTGGTGAGACCCACTCAAATCTTTGAGAGCCCCTCACTGGAGTCAGAATTAGTGATGGTTTAGAAATAATGTGTACTTGGCTTGCCACATGGCAGGCTGTTAAAGCTTGATCTCCAGTGATCATCACCTACAAAGAAAGATGGTCAACCATGAAAATCTTTGATAGTAAGTATACTTGGAGAATAAACACTGACATTTTGTGTTATTTACCAAATCATGTGTGGATCCCTTCAACTCACACAGCACAGTTGCAGAATCTGCTCTAATAGGACAATTGAAAACCTGACATTTAGAGATCCAATGATTCAAAATAAGATCCAGAGAATTCCATCAAAATAAGCGCTTAACATGCTTGGAACAAATATTTGGGAGGCTGCTAGACAAGCAAGCTGACTAAACAGTCATCAAGAGGGCAAGAAGAATTTGCAAGGTACTTACTGCAAAACCAGCAAAAATCAGATCACTTTCCACCAAATCTCTTTCCAAGTTCCTGGCCTCACTGACCTGAGCCCAAAAAACCATGGAATACCAATTACAACATAAAATCCACACTTGTTTGGATGCGATGAGTGCTACTTCAGTTTTTGCTAAAAGAAAACAAAAAAGCTAAAAGTAGGTCTCGTATCCCCTGGATTGTATATTAAATTATTAATGCTTTAATACAATGGCACTGGCCGCCCGTTGAATGTTCATAAATGCACTCCATATGAAGCTAGAACTGGTGCTTCTGTGAAGTGCGCTAATATGAACTCCTCATATGACATCACAATAGCTAATCGTCAAATTACCTTGCAACAATTGTTTACAAAAAAATCAAAGAAAAAATGACATAACCGGGAAGAGTTGCAGAACACAGAGCTTCAGCAAATTACTATATTCAAAGCTTCAGCAAATTACTATATTCAAAGCTTCAGCAAATTACTAAATTTTAATTTTGATCCACTTACGGTCATTTCAGGAATAGACTTGTATGCAAGGGCCAAAACTCTAGAGCCCTGGCGAGTAAATTGCTTATAGGTGTCAACATATCCTTGCGGCAATTCAGTCAACCGCCCTTGGATCGTTTCTGGAGCACCCTGTACAGTGAAACACTTAAGTCAGTGCTAAATGAACACTTCTTATCATAACAGATTACTAATTGCATGACAAGTATCAATCAAGTTAAGAAAAGAAATTCATGTTTCAGGAACAGAAATAAGAAACAGTGACAAAAAAGATTTTACATTCTATCAACTACAAACTAACCATCAACCCTGTAAAGCAGTACAGAAGCCAACCTCAGACCAGATTACCATGGAAGTTTAAAGAAGGAAAACATGCACATAATTACAACATCTTGGGAGGGTAAGATCAGATTACAGACGTGATCTAAAGGTATGAGAAATGGGTAATGGAACATGTCTTAGGTGCAAATGAACTCTTCGATGGACCATGATGGATAGATTTGGTCAGACTGCTGATGATTTCAGGGGGATAAGAGTAATGCCTTGGCTTATTTTGAGAAAACTGAAAAGAAAAGGATCTTTCAATTAACAGTTAAATGACGTATTGAGATATCAAATTTTGAATATCTAAAAGAACCTATATGCATAACACATGATGCAGTAACATGGTTGAAATGTAGTATTCTATCAAGTAATGCCTCTAGAGTCATAGATTATACTTTAAGATCTCAGGTCTGAATCTTCTTGAAAAGCGTTGACTATTGTATTACTATTCTCATCATCAGAACATATAGCTGACCTTGGAAAAAGGAAACACCATGCATTCACATTCAATAGTAATTACATTCATATTTTAGTAATTACTTACACAAATTAGAGTTCAGTGAGACATGATTACTTGACCATTTCTTAAGCAAACTCATGGTGTGAACTCTTTGAAATTTATTTCTGCTATTGGAATATGCAAACCACACGACACAGGTTAGTAAACTACTAACATGGTAAATAGATCATATAAGCACATCCATACGGTTGAAGCCTAGGTACACACAAACAAAACTGCAGACAAACTTATTGGCCAACATCATATAGAAGAATCTTCTCAGCTAACTATTTATCCTTTTCCTTTTCAATTTCTATACTTCTAGATGGGATCCACATACCACAGCAACTGGCTTTTTCTGTGAAAATATCAACAGAAGGTGTTTCCTTCTCTATAAATTAATGAGACTTAACACTTAATTTCAACATGCATAGGGCCATGACTATATGTTAACAGTGACTAACCTTCACAAACGCAAAAAATTCTTCTTGAACACGAACAACAACTGCCATTCGTTTCAAATGAGAAGCAAAATGATGTCGTTGGATGATTTGTACAGCATGTGTGCTTCCCCTGCCAAAGCGTAAATGAATAGTGAGTTCCTTAATAGACACCGATCAATACTGCAGAACCATGTGAAAAAGGCACTTTCCTCAGAAATATTAGCATAAAGCACTTCTAGGAAAGCGAATAAGGCCCCTTCATTATGAATTTCCAAGTTCCAACACATAGGCAGCATTATAAGTTTCATATTGCAATGATGCATAAACCATCAAAATCATGACTTTGTAACAAACACACACATTACTAACAAATAAAGAGTAACTAATTATCAAATTTGTAACAGGTGATAAATATTTATGATAGTTTTGAATAATTCATATCTCCCTTGTCCCAAAATTTTCTTAACTTCACATGTTATTTTGAAACATGAAAGAGAAAAGCTTGACTTTTTTCTGGAGCAATCAAATTAGAAAGAAATAAACAATAACAAATCTGCAAATGCACATTATGACTTCTAAAATGGTGTTTGACCTCCACAGTCAGACAAGGAACGGATAAACATGCCCATCCAACCCACCACCTGATCATACAAACATATATGCACACATGAACAATTTCCAATAAGAATTCTGCAACATGTTTGTCCCAAGTGGACTTTGAAAACAGCTACCTTTAATACATAATTATAACGACCACCTTTGTCAGACTTCATAAGGGAGTAAAGGAAGGCTGTTCCTTTTTTACAAGGGAAAATACCCCCATTACTGGCCAGAAATTGGCAGAACCCTTGAGCCTACCCCAGCCTACCAGCAACTAGATCAAGCTTTGTTCTTGCTGTGAGGAATGTCTTATTGGGCTTCAAAACTCATAACATCACATCTACTTGATGATGTTCACAACCCCTGTCAATCAAAAGGTGCTAAGAGGGGAAAGTGAAAGGTGTCAAGTTGAAGAGCCAGAATCAAGTCTCAAACCTACCATTGTCGCATCAACCTTTCCAAGGTGTTACCCTCATAAGTGATCGGGCTCACCCTCAATTAGCACAAGCCCTTGTAGGCCAGTCAAATAAATACCTAGTGTTTGTACCATGATTATTTGCAGACAGTTATAATGTGTGCTTTAATAGATTTCAAAAGGCATCCTCAGCACTGTCAATTTAACAACATTATACTCGAAAATTGCAATCTGGGTCAAACATCAGCAGTTAACCTCTAAAATCAATTCACTAGATCATGGACTTTTCCTGCATCTATCAGAAAATTCCCTTCCAATTTCAACAAACTTGAAAGTTGAACCAAATAAAAGACACTTCAAATTTATGTAAAAGATGTAAGAAGCTTGCTCTTCCTGTTAAACTGATATCTTAAATTGAGCATATTTTTAGTAATTTGAATACTGGTGCCTCTCTTTCTTTTCACATCTACAAGGATTCACAGATAAACACAAGAAGTTACGGAAATAAAGAAACAGCATTTTCAGCCAATGAAGTGCCTTGCAATTTGTTGTGTCGATAATTGACCCAAGCCTTGATTTTGATTACTACATCAATAAAATAGTATTTCAGAGATATTTAGAAATCACAGGAGCCGACTCCATAACCCGCCAAATAACCCTTCATCTTCCACCAGCTTCTGTTCTTTCAACTTTACCGAACATAATAGCACTTTAATTACATAGCTATAATTTCAATTATCTAGAAAGTGACGAGCAAAAAAGAGGCCAATTGACTTATTCCTTCAAAGAGGAAATTTACCAATCTGACGGCAATGGCACGGGAGGGTTTAAGATAAAACTTGATTGAAATCCCCAAAAGGCTAAATGTGCAACCGTTCAAGTTAAGAACCTCAAACCACCTAATATCCCTTCATCGTCCACCAGTTTTTTTTTTTCATGAACTATAACGCCATTTCCTCTCTAGAAAGTGACAAGAAAAACGAGGCCAAGATTGCCCTTTCATTCTAACTATCTGGATGGAAATGACACAAGAAGGTTAAGGCAAAACTTTTGACTGAAAACTTTAAGAGCCTAGACATACAACTGTTCGATATAAGAACAACCAAGCCAAAAGGATCAACTGCAGATGCCTATAGATCAACTTACCTTTTAGGCACGGCCTTCTCATCAGAAGTGTATGTCCAGTCTATCCCTTTAATTGCTGCCTTCTCAAGTGGGTCACCAACCTACATATTGAAAACCACCGCAACTGAATCACCATAGAATTCTAAAGTGCTTGCAGAAATCCTTAATGTCAAAAATGTAAGCTGGAGGAAATGAACAAAAAGGTCACTCATATTTTCGCCTTACCAATTTATTGTCCACAAACACCAACGCATGACATGCAGCAAGGATTTCTTGGGTACGTAATGGAATTTTACTTGTATCAGATTCTAATTCCATACTTGAAGTCAGGCCAACAACCCCCCTAAACTCCTGATGAGCACCACCTATGAATCAGAAACTTGAACATACACATTTTACATAAATTCTTGCATACCAAAAAGGTTTCCAGGATGTCATACCATATCATCTGATGTAAGTGTACCAGTCTTGTCAAAACAACATATATCAACCTAGAAATGATAAAATAACAACATATCAGTAAATCAAATGACTGCATAGGATGCATGAGAAGAACATGAACAAAATTCTAGAGAAATCCACTGACCTTCCCAGCAAATGGAATTCGAAATGGTTCTGTGCAAAAAATACCACGGCGTGCTAGTGCAATCAATGATGTATTGACAGCAATGGAGAGTTCCATAGGAAGCTCAGGTGGGATCACAGAAGTAATAATTAGTGAACAACTTAGGAAGAGTTTGTACTTGCTTCTTGATGGATCCTCTAGTCCCTGGATTGATGATACACACATACGATGTAAGTCAATCAGAATAAAGGTACATGTGTTGGAAGAAATTTATATAAAAAGTTCAGACTCAAATTATCATGCTTCTAATTGCAGATATGTTCAATAGAAGCCCTTTGGCTGGTGCTTGATTGAAAGAAGTAGCTGACCTTTTTCAGAACATAACCAGCAGCAATAAGTGCAAAAACAACTAGAAACAGAATGAACAACCCACTTTCCCAGCTATTTGCAGTAACCTGAGAATAGGAAACATGTCCCTTATTAGTACAACAATTGAAGAAAGTAAACTCAGACAGTGATTTAGCAGAAAATTTTAGCATAATAACTCAAAACTAGTGTACCCTCTCGGTGGAAAACAAGATTGTCCTCATCAGCTTCCCTTGACTTGTCTCAAATCCAGTACGTAATACAACGGCCAAGCACCCTCCATCAGGCGTTTTCAGATGCACTGCCTACAGATCTCAGAAAAATCATAAAACTCTCTCAAAAGGATGGGTAAGGAGTAGCAGCTTGAAGTACCTTATCTGGAGTATGCTGCAAGATTTTTGTCCCTCCAAACAGGATGTGATTTTTGTCTCTCCTAGCAGATAATTTCTCTTCCATACCTCTACCTGATATTGAAACCTAACAGAATAAAAGACAAAATAAACAAACATGCCACCAAACTTATCTTTGCAACCAACTGAACAAACTGGCATCATTATGAAAATCATCATTCGGAATTATTCAGGTAGAAGAAGATTCATTTACGGGGCTCTACAACAAATACAGAAATTTGAGCCAAGGTTTCATCCTGGAGAAGCTCAGTACAACCTTTCCCATGCAAAAACAAATTCTGGCGTATGTGTGCATCTATGAGATTGCTAGTTTGAAAGGAACACAATTATATCTTAACCCACAACCAGGACGTGTCAAGATTTCTCAATATCAAACTCCCATCTTATTTTATCACAAGATTTTGTCTTACTAAGACCTGACCGAGATTGATATTTTTGTAACTATTATGGGCAGCAGTCCTGTACAACAGTTTGCAGAAATAATGATGCTGGCATCAAAGGTAACTGGTTGCTGCCATCTCCTCCATGAAGATTGATCACAGGCATGGCTAGAAACCTGTGAAAAGTATGCTTATGCTACCACTTACCGATAGAGGGCCTGCTTTGGACAACTTAGATTGAAAAGAGTCTCTTCTTTTGACCATCAAAATTATGGTGTAATGGAACAGGTCAGTCAAGTGACACTGGCCACAATGGATGGAGCCATGCCACTCGCCTCTGTTCAATTCATTGAGGGGATGAGACAGAAAAATGCTTTTACAAATGTCCCACACCCCACACATGTAAAATGCATGAGCATAACCCCATGAAGAAATAAATCAATACCTTCCACTGAGGAGTAGATTCGCCTGTCAGAATTGCTTCATTTACTATTGCACTTCCTGCTAGCAAAAGCATATCTGCAGGGACAGATCGATCCTCTCCACTTTGACCAGAAGAGCGTCCAATGGAAACAACATCACCAGGAAGGAGGTCCACTCCGGACAGCTTCACCCACCTATGCAATCAAACAATAACAGCATCTCAGTATAGCAGCCATTGGCAGCATAAGGTTGTGATAGGAACTGCAATCAACCAAATCATCTCATAACATACTTCCCACATCGATGCACCATAATTGTCTGATTATCAACCCTCACACGCCTCAGCTCTGTCAATGTTTTTAATCGACTCTTTGCCATTGTTGATTCAAACAAAAATAACATGAATAAGGTGAACAAACTATAGTACCAATACTCGTCGAGACACCAAAGGCCCACACAGAAAACCTAAACATGAATAACATAGAAAAATCAGCAATTAACAGGAAAGAAGCTGTCTCAAGGCAAAGACTAATGAAAAGCTCCCAACTACTTGCCTGGAAAACAAAGAAAGGTTCCATGCAATGCTCCTTCATCAGCTTCTGGAATGTTGGTTGGGGGTAATCAAACCTAAACAATCGAAGAGAGCAGCAGGCGGTTAGCTGGTTGCTTATCAAATTAAATACAAATAAGGCCGCTCTAGCATTAACTGAACAAAAGAAACTAAAATGATATCTAAGCACAGGTGGAAAAATGCACAACATTCTGTACCTAAGTCTGCAATGCTCACATTTGGACTTTTTTCTACAGTACTTGACCTTTCATGCCATTTTCCCTCACATAAGAATGAGACATACACAACTCACGAATCCGACAGGTAAAGGCAAATTGCATATTTCTCAAATTTTAAGTTCATAAAATACAATCAAAATAGAATTCAGAAAATTTTCACACTGGATAGATAACTGGGCCACCCAAACTATTAATAATTTAATACTCAGATTGGACAGAAAACCCTAAAGCATTGTCACAAATATCATTTTTGGGTATTAAAAGGTGAAGTTTTTCTTGGTTATAATACGGCAGAATTGTTTTTCTCAGGAAAATCTAGGAAAGTATTAAAAAATAAAAAAGGAAAGATCCTAAAAATAACATGTGAAAAATGTGAAAATAAAAAATCTAGTAACTAAAAAATTAAAACGTGATTTTTTGGCTTTTTTTTAGAAAAAAAACACATTTTTTCCCCTTCTTCTTGGCTGACCTGTTTTTAATGATTTTTTCAAACAAACGTGTTTTCTGTAACACTGACCTGAGCAAGTGTGAGTATGAGTTCTCCAAATTGAAAACTAAGTTCCAGGTTAAAGACTGTATGTTGCAATAATAAAAATGCATCATGTTCTTAAGAGGATCATTCCAATGTGCTCTCAGACTACTTGAGAGGGGAAAATGCAAGGTTGAATGTTTGCACAGTCCTGTGACATAAAATTGAGCAATAACATCTGACCATTTCCCAGAGTCAAGCAAGCGTGTCTCAGAGGTCATTCAGTATGCACACAACAAGCAGCATCGAAAGATATCAAAAGAACAAAAAAGGAAAAAACTAATTCAATTCCAATACCTAGAAAAGCTAAAGCATACTCTTCGAAAAAGTTGCCGCTCCCTAGTGCAGGTGCAGCAAAGGACAATTTGCTTTCTTTTTTTGGAATCAATGATAAAATCACAGGTTATTAACTGTTATTGTTTGTTAACATGCACACATACATATGTAACCTCGCTGCGCCCACACCGTGTGACAACAAAAAAGTTAAAATAATAGGATGATAAACAGCTTACACATTACGTCCCCATTTCTCAATAGCAGCAGAAACTTTTGCTTCTGAACCATGGCCTGTGTTTCTAAGATAAAATCCAAATGTTTCCTTTGATGGATAAGGAAGCTTGCAGAAATTCTTCATCTCATCTGAAAAAATAAACCTTTGCTTTCTAAAGTCAAAGTAGATTTCTTCTGAATCAATAGTCTGGGATGTTGAAGACCCTGCCGTCTGCTTATTTGTAAACCCATCAAACGAGGAAAAGACAAACATAAAATACATATCAAGAACGATGTAAGTTGCATAAGTTAAACATAAGGAAGACTACATTGAAAGCTCCAAAAAGTAACGAATCAGCATGCGAACATACAGCCAATGGATATCAAGCTAAACCTGCAGAGTAAATCACAATTCACAACTCAGAATCCAAATCATATAATGATATTGGACACTAACATCATTGGAGTAGAGGGAGAGAATGCCACAGGGAAAAGGAAAAGTAACACCAAAGAGAACGACAACGCAACCACAAGGCACAGGGATAACAAACAGGCAGGCTATGAATGCCAAAATCAACAAGTGGTGCTTCATCACTACTTTCCAACCAACAGCCACATGAGAGAAGTATGTTCAGACATGGAAGTTAAAGCCAATACCCATGTTGGATTAGCATTAAAATTATCAAAGGGGGGGGGGGGGAGGGGAGAACAAAAGCTTGCATGGAGTCCATTTCAGAAGCTGAGATAAGCCCAGTATGGAAACGATCACAATCCCATTCAGCTGGAGCAGAAATATACTTCAAATAAAAATCTGGTTTCAGATGCTTCTGAAAGGGTTTAAGTGCACAAGTATTTCCACTACTACATCAGGGTTTTGGAATCAGCATAAATCAGTGTCGTGCTTAGTAATGCCATGTCAGTGCTCTCAAAACAATGTCTCTGTGATGCTTTTGATCTCCTTCAGAACTATCCCTAAATAACCCATGTGTACTAGACATATCAAACCATAGCAATGACTACAAGAAGAACCAGTCAGAAGAGAAGCAGATACTCTGTCATGAACAGACACTTGAGAGTTGAGAGTTCAATTACTCGAAACAAAATTACGTATGAAATCTGGATCCTTCAGAAAGGTCAAGTATAAGTTCTATTCAAGCATTTTATGTAGCATTTTTGCATAGGTAAAAGAAACACCAAAGAGAAAGGATGAAGAACCTACAATTTTACGACAACAAAGTGGCACAATCTCCTTGGAACCAGAAAATTTTGCAGGAGTAATCTTGCAAGCATCCGCATCATGAATACCCTTAGCCTGCAAAAAAAAAAACATAAATAATAGAGAGAAACAGAAGTGACAAGGTAAACACACCTATGAAAGAAGAAGAACCTAACAGACTGAAAAAATTTTAAAGAAAACCTAAGCTTCCTCATACATGGTAGGGTACCTATCTTATTGGAAACCACCAAAAGGAAAAGAAAAAGACAGATTAAGGACCAAGATCCATTGAGCAAGATCTATTTCGAGTTTTGGTTATATATTGAATTTTGAACCTTATACTCTAACAACTTTGAAAATAACTGTTAAAGCAAAAAATAATCAAAAGTTTCTACCATATCGAACAAATTTTAGCTACTAACAACATGCACCCTTGAAACCAGACTGTAGACTTTGACTTCTAACATGGACTCCACGAACAATTCAAAAAGAAAAGTTCAACAGACTTCAATTTAATAATACTTGAAGTTCTCTTGGCACAATTGAACTTTCTGAATAGTCAATACACAAAACTTATGCAGTATCCCTAGCAACTAAATTTTATAATAACATCCATGTCTGGCTTATAGCCTGAAAATAGATATGAAAACCACACCATGTAATTTGCCTTGATGTGAAAATAATACACGACATGACAGGCATGTATAATGAACAATCAATAGAATTCAGGCGTGCTGTCAAACCAGCACTTAACATCTATGAAAAGAAATGCCTGGTTAATGAGTGATACTAACATCTTAAGCAAAGTTTGAAATCAATCATATACCTTACTATACTGAACAAAGCATCTGAAGTCAACTGACCAAGCAGTGAACAGAAACACTAGGATATGAACAACAGCTATCCCACCAAAAACTATAGCTGCATCAGTAAAGTCAAGACTTGGCAAGACTATGAAAACCCAAAGAGAATATATAATGGCAAACGGCCAGACATTCAAGCGCCAAAGCCAATGTCTCCGTTTCAACAAATCCACTCTCTCCACCACTTTCCCGTCAACCTGGAACCTCGTCATCCTTTTCCTCAAAATTTTTCTTCAAAAACTTTCTGATGTCATTCCATGGTGAAAATGCAGGAATCTGGGGAAGAAAATAACAAAATCACTTAAATCATCGATTTTTTGGAAGGTACACTAAATGCACAAATTGCAAAGTTACTGAACGTATCACTTACATAGGTTGAACCTTAAGTTTCACTAAAAACTACAGTAACCACTAAGCTACACCATATGCAAAATTGCAAAATCACTGCTTGGCTCAGAAAGCTAACTAAAAAAAAAGCAGGCAAAAGTTCACCAGGTGGAAGAATGACTTCTGACGCAACAAGCAGAAACTAAAACCAAATAACGAAGTAATTTCATCTAAAAGACGATCAGCCTCCACGCTCGCCACAATTTTTTTTTCCTGATCTAAAAAGCATATGCATAATAGACGCATGTGAGAGAAAAATATCTCGTCCTAAAAATGAAGTTCAACACAAACTCTGTGATACGTCTTTTTGCTAATCAATTTGAAAATGTCAAATCACATTAGTCTTTCATTTATTCGATTCATCACTATTGAAGCAAAAAAAAAAGGATGGCACAAGGAGGCATCTAATTTATTGAACTATTGCCTCCCACGACAATAAACCATTAAAGTAAAGCAGCAAGAGCATTGGAAGCTTACTGAGACGTTAAGCCGGAATAATCACAAGCATTTAACAAAACCCTCGGGCTCACCCCAGTCCCCTGATAAAATAGTTCAAGAGTCATTTGACAACAATACTTAGAAGAGGAAGACCCAACGGAAACGAAGGAAAGGTGATTTAACAAAATCATATCCTGAATTAATCAGAAAACTGCCACTACTCCAAACTCAAGTTACTCCAGAACAAGGATCGCGAGGAAAAGACTAATAAAAAAAACAGGATCAATGATTCTAACTGTTTAATCAAATCATTAATCTGGCAACGACAAAGAAGAACACGAAGGAAAACATGAGACTGTGAAAGGACAAGATGCAACAGCCGGAAGAACGATGACCGATCGTCAATTCCTAGGGTTTTGACGACACATACGGTAAATCTTGACCAATTTAGCCAGATTATACACCAAAAAAGCACTAGAAGAAACAGAAATTAGGAAGATCGAAGAGGCAGGGGACCGCTTACTGGACTTCGTTTGAAGGATGCGGCCGGAAGAGCAGCCCCCGATTTGCGATTGAAGGTGCAGAGGCGGCTTGTTGGAAGGGTAAAATAGCGATTTTACATGTCCACTCCCCTTCCCAGCGAAGGGATGCAAAGCAGGTCTTCCCCTTCAGCGCGAGTTTTCAGGGGCCATCGAAGCCCTCACCGGCCACAGCCCCTCCCTCTTTAAGACAATAAAATCACCGTTAATCTCCTCACCTTTTGAACAAATGACCAAGAAGCCGTGTCCGGCCTTGTCACTGGTCGGCGAGGACGTAAACGGGTCGGATCTCCAGCACCACAAAATCTAAACTGCTTTAAAATCTATTCGGATTCAGATTTGGAACTCTCACTCACAAATCGATCACTCTTACATCTACTTTTTAAGAGATACACAAGAATTAAGATCGTCAGGTTTTCTAGACTTGCATGAATTGTCAGTCTATTACCAAAGAAAACAATTGACAACTAAATCAAAGGCTCTGACAATTTAACTGAGAACTAAAGTTAGTCGGCTAATGGACGTTGTCACCAAAAACCATTGCTAAATCTCTTAAACATAGGGGCAATAGCGACGGTTCATGGCGCAAAGACAGTTCATGGTGCTTTGACATTAGTATATAGTGGTTCTAGTAATAAGATAAAAATTTTTTAGTCATTCGGCAACATCTAGGATATCGCCCATTCCAATCTCCTAATTAAACTACCTTGTAACTTTCATTTGTATTGCCAATTTGGATTCTGGTCAATGTGAAGCCGAGCGAAGACCAGCTACAAATGTAATTGCTTGAAGATTTTGTAATTGCTATGAAATACTGGCGGAGTCAGAAATGTCTGGTTTCTTTGGTTCTTCCTTTATTTTGGACTCCTGCGAGGAGACGTAGATTTGAAGAGGGGTTAGGGACAGTGCTGTATATGTTGTTGGTATGCACCGTCTTTTTGTTGATCGGTGGAGCGCTTCACAAGCTCAACTTAAACCTGCAAGTGAACATTTGGTTGCCCCAGTTTGATGGGCCAAGCTTGATAAGCTGGACCGGAATGAGTTTTCTCATAATAGAGAAAAAGTGTCTTCTAAGTTGGTCATCTTACTGAGAGTTCCGCGCCTGTTACTGTGTTCTTTCTTTCTTTCTCTATGTTGAATATAAACTCACTCGCGGTCAATTTTTGTCGAATGTTCGAGATTGCGATCCAGGTTGCCTTAAAAAACTATTGTTAAAGAGTGTACTCGAATGATTGCAACTCTCTCGTCGTCTGCTTTCGCGTTGTTAAGCAAATCGTTGATCAAAATACACCGAAAGTATCCGATCATAGAGAATGAACGACAAAATGTAGCAAACCATATTAGTCAATTGAACAGTGAACATGCAAAATTCCCCCAAATGTCGCTGCAATCGACAGATTTAGGGCCTGAGAATCAACAAAAATTCAGAAGGCCGGCGAAACTTTTAAAGAACTACAGAACAGGAGGAAAGAGGGGGAAGAGGAAGATAGGGGTCAGCTTTTCATCGTCATTACGATCAAATACAATGATGATCTGCTCGAACTGTTGAGAAAAAAGTAACAGCTTTCTGAAAGTCGACGAGAGAAACCAACGATGTTATGATCTGGCCATCATCGGCTCTCTATGATGACCTGTGATTGCCAGTGGGTAGTCTTAGCAGAGAAATGGAATGAAGCTATTTCCACGGCGGAAGAGGAGAGCCTATTTGCCCTAGTTATTATACTCGATGAGTCCCTCTTGAAACACCTCATACGTATGCGAAAGAGAGAGGGAGAGAGAGAGAGAGAGAACAGAGTCGAAATCCATTTGACTACATGACAGGCAAGAGAACAAGAGACTTAACAATCATCAATCCGTTGGATACATAACGAAAACATAAATCTTGAAGACAGATTGACATTGAGAATTAAGCCAAATCAGCCAATGCTTTTACTATTGAACAAGATTACCACCACCAATACACAGGTAAATCAGGCCACACAAAAAGGCACACGAAGCCTCAAAAACAATCGCCACTACCAAAAACCTCGTATAGTACTCCTACAGACTCACACCCCATGAAAATTTTCAAACTAAAAAAGGAAGTGGCATGAAAAAAATATACAGTCGCATTATCAGCTCAAATTTCAACCCGACTCGCTTGAACTAGAGCTCGAGCTCGAGCTAGAGCTAGAGCTAGATGACTTCTTATGTTTGGATTTTTGTACCTTATTTGCCAGCATATCTTTTGAACTCGAGTCATCTACCTTATTGTTGTCATTAGTTGATGTATTTTCTCTGTTTACATCAAAGCTGTTGTGGGGTTCCTTCTTACCAACTTTGTCAGATTTTCTTTCTTCGACCACACGCACTTCAACAATGGCAGTCTGAAGTTCGATCATCTCAAGATTCGACCTCTCAGAGTTGGAAGCTACATGTTGATCCTGTTCTAAAATAGGTTTATTGAGGGAGTTTTCCCCAGGACCCTGCTTGTTAAATTGTTTTAATGCCAAGTCAATATCCTGAACTTGAAGCGTTCTTGCTTCAAGCACTTCCAACATTTCATGATTCTCATGCAAACTGGGGAAGTGTTTGACATCAGCTTGGGAATCATGTTTCTCACTATCGCCTTGAGAAAACTGGTTTAACATGTCATGATGAGATCTTGCTTCAACAAATTCTGCCTCTGACTCGTCGTACCTCACTTCCAAATGCTCCCATGCAGAGCCACCCTCATACAGAGTAGAATCATTTTCATGTTCAGCCAAATCATGAGTGAATTGTTTGCTAGATTCTCCCTCCCTGAACTGCTTGAAAGCAAGATCAATGTCCTCCACTGATTGTGCCTCAAGAACCTTCATCTGTGTCAAGGAACTTGTTTCAGGAGTTTCCTCAGACTCTTTACCAGATTCCATTTGTTTTTGAAATGATTTGCTAGATTCTCCCTCCCTGAACTGCTTGAAAGCAAGATCAATGTCCTCCACTGATTGTGCCTCAAGAACTATCATCTGTGTCAAGGAACTTGTTTCAGAAGTTTCCTCAGACTCTTTACCAGATTCCATTTGTTTTTTAAATGATTTGCTAGATTCTCCCTCCCTGAACTGCTTGAAAGCAAGATCAATGTCCTCCACTGATTGTGCCTCAAGAACTATCATCTGTGTCAAGGAACTTGTTTCAGCTGTTTCCTCAGACTCTTCACCAGATTCCATTTGTTTTTGAAATGATTTGCTAGATTCTCCCTCCCTGAACTGCTTGAAAGCAAGATCAATGTCCTCCACTGATTGTGCCTCAAGAACTATCATCTGTGTCAAGGAACTTGTTTCAGCTGTTTCCTCAGACTCTTTACCAGATTCCATTTGTTTTTGAAATGATTTGCTGGATTCTCCCTCCCTGAACTGCTTGAAAGCAAGATGAATGTCCTCCACTGATTGTGCTTCAAGAACTATCATCTGTGTCAAGGAACTTGTTCCAACAGCTTCCTCAGACTCTTCACCAGATTCCAATTGTTTTTTAGGCTTTTGGACACATAACATCTCTTCTGCAACTCCAAAGTCACCAATCGAATCCAATTCCTGCAGCAGGTCTTCATCAAGCTCTTTCATGGATTCTACTTCCCCTTCTCCCATGACCCAATTGTCATGGTCGGCACCTAGATACTCCTGGGAAATCCTAGTAACACCTGATTGATTCATCTCATTATGCAAGTCTAAAGAATCTGAGACAGACATTCTGATCTCTTGAATTATTGAAGTTCCCATGAACTCCCTCCTTGTGCTACATTCTTTAGTTGCATCTGATAATGGCACAGAGACATGCTTTGGTAATTCATCATCGGATCCACTTGGTTTTGGCTCCACGCCAGGTGAACTTGCTGATTCCAGAAGCTTCAAGGGCTCCAAAGTGGTTGATGCAGTAATGCGAACACCAGTGTGCCCCACAGAACCAACATCATCACTAGACAATTGCATATAATCAACATGCAAATTTCCAGTATCGTGGAACCCTACCACCTGAAAATCAGCACAGCAACATTTATTATCCAATGCTTTGAAAATGTTCCTGAATATTAATAAAGAATTGATGATATTTCAAGAAACTGACCTTTGATCCTCCTCCATTATCAACAGATAACGGATGAACAGCTGATTCATCTCCTGTAACACGTGCCCCATCTGATACTACAATAGTTTGACTATGTACTGTTGAAGAGCCATCTGACATGGAAATGACAAAAGAATCTGATTTCTCCCCAAATTCATATGAATGAGCATGAATGTGGACAAAATCTTCATCATCCTTAGAGAGCAATGGCTGACATAATTCAACATTATGAGCAACCCCTCCATATTTCTCGGAGCAAGATGGTGTTTTTTGAGTCTCACAAACAAGGTTTCTTGCATCTTCTCTAACAAGCAGCTCCACTTCTGGTTTTGGTGCCCATGTGGACAAATCAGAAACACGTACAAGTTTATCTGTTTCAATTGATGACTCTTCTAGAAAATGAGAATCTTGTTCTGTTTGACTTGCCTGAGTGGTGTGACCTTGAACTGCAGTTTTGCCAACTTGAATCACGTTAACTTCTTCAAATTCTGGGGGTCCCAGTGGCCTCAACTCCATGTCCGCTACTATAATCAAGCTTGATGATGCCTCGCTTGTGTACTCTTTTCTGGAATAGACTTTCTCTTTTTCTTCAGCTTCTTTAAACTCTAGAGGTGCTTGTCCACTGTCAGAATGATCACTCTCAACAGACAGGCCATTTTCATCTGCAATTGATTCACTTAGCAGGGTGTTTCCAGTGACCAAAATATTTACTGAGCCAGTCGGAGCATGCAGTGTTATTGTCTCTCCCTCTTTATCAACAACCTTTTCTCCACACACCTGCTCACCTGTGCTAGAAGAATCTAACTTTGAAGCATATATGCAAGGATTAGAGTGTACAGAATTATCTTCCCAATCTTTCTGGCAATCCACAGAAAAAAGTGATTCACTCTGCACAACATGGCTTGTGCTAGACTTCACACTTCCATTCCGAATACTAGCAATACTTTCTTCTTCTAACTGAAGATTGGAAATATATAGTTGTTGAGTATTTGCACCAACTGCTTCACTAACATCGTCATGAAAATATAAACTCAAGGAAGGAGAACTAGCATCAATTGTTTGTTGTTTTTTGGGTTCAGCAAGGCTCATGTCAACAAGTGAATTAACATGAAATAAGCCCTCGGTACATGAAACAGATTCTATGTCAGGTGTACTATAAAGGGGAATCATGTCAGTGTCAATCTCACGGTGATCTATAGCTTCAAATGTTGATGCTCCAGTGATCAGGGTTTCATTTGTATTCAACCTTGTCATAGATTCTCCATGGTTTAACATTTCATCCACAAATACCTCCTCCACATCAGCATGTTCTTGCAGAAGGGAAAAAGGTTCCCATTTTCCCGATGGGATTAAAGGTGGCATGGCTGATGATGAAGGCACCGAAGACACCACCATTTCTTCTGCTTTACTGCAGAGTAGATCAAGAGGATTTTCACTGGAAGGAGCAACTGGTTGGGATTGAATCTGAACAGGTTCCAGGACCATATTGGATGTAGAGTCATCACAGTCCAACAAAGACATTTTATCTTCTGACTGTAGGTCTATAAGATCCTTTTCTGATTGTAGGTCTATAAGATCCTCCTCTTCCTTGATCTTTTGGTTCCTCCTAGCATGATGCCTTGCCATCAGATTCTCCAACCCTTGATTCCTCTCTAATTCAGAACTGCCAATGTCCATAACGATATTTCTGTCATCTTCAGTCCAGGTGACACCAGAGACGCACTTTTGTCCTTCATGCTTTCCTGCTGGAATCCTCTCACGTTCCTTCTCAATCTCGACACTGTCATTTTCATCATCCCCATCATTGGGATTGTCACCTTGATCATCAACAACAGAAATATAGCTTTCAGAAGCCTCAGCATTAATACTATTAGATACTTCAGCAGAAGAGGGTTGAGTAGATTTAAGAGGGTAAAGTTTATCGAGCATGGGTATTAAATCTACCAAAGAAGTATCAGGAGAAGAACTCCCAGTATCGTCTGAACTAGAGTCAGAGCACATGCCATGATGATCAACCCGCACCCGAGGTAATACCAAGGAGGAAGGAAGAGTATTTGGAACATTGGTTTCAGGAATTTTTCCATCATCTTCAAAATCTTTGACATTGATCTTAGTCTCTGAATCATGGTCCACCAGATTCTGCTCTTCTCTTGACTTCTCCATATCATTTGTCACAAAACAAACAGTCCTTCCGCTGTTTGAACGACAATAAAATTCGCTGTTGCTTTCAATATCCTCCTGAGCTTCGTCGAGAGTTGAGTCCTCAACCATTTCATTACCATTAAGTTCTCTTCCCGAATAGCTAGTGCCCATCTGCAATTCATCCATTCCTTTGACACGTATAGGAGTAAAGAACACTTCAAACTCGCTCTTAGGATCTCCAACGATAATTTCTTCATCTTTCTGTCTCTCCGCAGGGATACTGGTTCCACCCTTTTTTCCTTCTTCCTCTTTGCTGGTTGGGAAGCGATCCGCACCGTTGGCCTCTATCTTGTCAAAATTCGAATTTAGATCGTTATCGACCCCTTCGTCGAATGATTTAATCGTGTCTCTTTCCTTGTAAAGTAAAGGAGTCCGCAATTCAGAATTCCCATCCTTCTCAACGACAACATGATCAACACCACCAACGACTTCAAGAGAAGAGATCTCTTGCCTGCTCTCCGCCTCTTCCTCCTCAGTGACATTAGGAATATGGGGCTGCCCAAGACTCAGAAGTGTTCCAAGGAGAACAGCAGTGCATATGATCACCGGAGAATTGGAAAGCACGAAGAAGAACACAGCAGGGGAGTATCTGTACAACAAAACGAGAAAAACTAACATGCCCGCAACAAAAGGGTGTCGACGCACAGACCTATAAGAAATCCTACTGAAAAGGATCAACCATTTCTTTGCGTGAAAACCAACTTCTCTCCAATCAATAGTCATCTTCATTTTTCAGTTCCCCAATCTCGGCAATCTGATAAAGCCAGTAAACAGTTCCAGCAAAGGCTAACCTAAGGACCTGTTTGCAAAAATATCAGATATCAGACAGACACCCTCAAAAACAAATGATGGGCATTATCTAAAATGTAGAAATTAAGAGATAGAAGGTAACAGCGGCAGACAGAAGAGCACAGAACCAGGTTCGATTCAACAAAGAAGTTCCATCTTCCTGATGGGCACAACAGAAGAACCACAGATATTACGAGGCTAATCGCAATAGGAGGAAGAGATCCACTTACTTGGATTGAAGAAGAAGCTTCTTTCTGGTTTGCAACGCTCAATCTCTCTCTATTAATCGCTCTTTTTCAGATTCTTTGCTTTTTCTTTGAGGCGGTTGGACGGCGGAGCTGATGACAGGAGAGGGCGGTAGCATTTCTTTTAAGACGAGAAAGCATATGTAGGGGCCGACCATGATCACTTCCTTCCATTTCTCCAGCACCTTTCCTGCGCGCAATCGACAGCGGGGTCTTCTTTCATTTGAAAATCATATTCAGGGTTGTCTTTCCAATTATAACCTCGCCCTCGTCTACAATGTCATGGATGTTGGGGCGCCCAAGCCCAACATCGTCGGCCGTAGGGAGTGAAGCTTCTTCCCTGCAGAACAAGAACTTTACAAGAAAAAAAAAATGAATCCTCTTAGAGCTGATTTTATTTTTAATTTCTTGGCTTTACAACATAACAGTTTTTGTTTTGATGAAAATTTTGAATCGTATATTTCATCTCAAATCTCCTATTCACTACCATCTGAAACTTTTTTTAGGATTATCAAACGCGCCGTAGAAGATATCGAAATTGATGAAGCCATTGCTCCTTTTTTTAGTTAAATTCAAAAGAAAATAAAAGAGAAGAATTAAGCTTTTTCATCTAGCACCCGAGCATTACAGAAAAATACCAATAACTTGCTATTTAGTTTGATTTGGTTAAAAAATATATATCTGATTAATGGTCAAATATGGATTTTGTATCAAATAAGATGGATTCTTGATGTCAATGAACATTTAAATCTGATTGTACATAAAAAAAAAACCGAATTTGGTTCGATATTTTGTTAGTTAAAGCATATCAGTCAAATTAGCTGGAACTTTAGCGAACAGTAACATGCCATCTGAATCTGACCTGGCTACACCACAAGCACCATGACCGCCAAAAGAGCGAAAAGGGATGTTCTTGAAAGTTGAAACGCTTTGGTGGACTTAACGGAAGAAGGAGCTACACGTAATTGCAACGAAAGGTGATCAATATTCTCGGTACCCTCCGTGGTTCCCTCCCCCGCCTAAACATGGATCGCCGATTTTGCCACCCGAGGAATTGGTACCGGCCTGAGAGGCGATGGTGGGCCCCCAGCACCCCTCCTCTACCTTCCCGTCTCTGCCTGTAAAGAGGTTTTCTTTTAAAAGGATGAGATTTAGTGACGTTATTGCATTACAATATACGCTTAATGGCCATCATTAGATTGTATAATAACTAACCATATAATCGTGGACCCGATCCACCGCCCCATAAGATAAGGTGATTCTCTTACGGCTCTGCACTCCCATCTTCGGATTCAAATTTCGGTGATCGCATCCAATTAGAAAATTCACATTCCACAGTAAGTGAATTTTAAATATGGCGTAGAAGTTTTCTCATACATTATTTTGATGAATATCTGTCTATATTTAAAAATACATGTGGATATATGCAATTGTGGAATTATTTACTATGGTTAAGCACTACGCAATTAATTGGATATGGTCATAGTACTATTTAATCCAAATCTCGTTACCCATGATAGGCGGGCTTGATCCACGAATGAAAGTGGATGAATCCCCAAGCCAAGGCAAGAATCAAGATGGCCTGATCAATAGTTTCAACAATGTCTCCACACCTTTAAACAACAAAAAGAAGTGGTTTTAGTTTTTCTGGATTTTTATTCGGTATAATTTGTATTTGACATTAAAAAGAAAATTGTTCTATACGTAGAGCGCGTCAAAAGCAAAAGGTGCTTTTCGATATGGGATTGATTGTATAACAGACTCACATCAGGCCATATAATTTGTACTTTTACATAGTCTCTCTCTCTCTTTCTATGTAAACCACAAATTAAATTGACTAAATGACTCTAATCAGTATATGTAATTTTCATCTTTACTTGTCTTTCTCTCTCTATTTATATATATATATATATATATATATATATATATTCACATTTCTTTTGTCTATAATTATTTGCCACAAAGAAAAAAGAAAGTCAAATTGCATGCTTTTAAGTTGGTCGCCTTCTAAAGAATGCTTTGCATGTGACCATCCTGTTTGCATCCTGTACTGTTGCTCTTCTTTTTTGGATTGTTTTTCTTTTTTTAAAAAAAAAAAAATATGACTGTGGGGCAGATGAAAAAGCAAATATTTAGAGTTCCGTGGCAGGTTGGAACTCGAGTGGGCCTTCCATGGTTTTATTCGATTCGCCTTTCTTCCTCCCCTTTAATGTTTTTCTTCTTCTTTAACAAATCAAATATTGTGCTTTTAGTACGTCGCATCGGAGGATCTATATCTTCACGACCAAGCTAACGTTTTTAACGCCAAATGAAATTAAGGCTTTCAAATTAATTTCCTGAAAGATGGCGAGGCGAGAATGAAAGTTCATATTGCCTCGCTACCCATGACGTCGGTGCAGTTTACCTTACCTTCCAACTATCTATCTTTTCTTATAGAAATTATATCGAGAAATTCATTAAGGAAGCTCATAGATTTGATGTGAATATAGTGTAGCATGCTTTTACTAATATGGCAAAAGGTCCTCCGTAAAATTCATACTTCCTAAAAGATCTTTACTTGAAATTCTTATTTTGTTTCTTTTTATTTGAGAAAAAGTCGGATTTAAGACCGGAGAGGGGAGGGCTGATCTTAAATCTATGGTTCTCAAATCCTAAGAATTTAAGATAGATGCAATTAAATACCCCTAAATGATTGTATGATAGTATGAGAAAAAAAAAGTACCCATGTGACATGGATCAAAATATTTAAAGAGATGCTGCTTTTTATCAGCCTTATGAATTATAAAGCAACTAATGGGAGTGGAGGAGAATTCTACCAACCGAGTGATTCCTTTTTCTCTGTGCTCTTGGGGTTTAGGGCTGTAATTGTGCTGCATGTCAATTAATGTATTGTTGGGTTAGAACATCTGAAATGGCTTAAAATTTTTTTTTTGGCATGTGGATTAGACGTAAAAATGGCTCGAAAATTAACAAAGATTTGATATCTTCGAAAGTTCGAAAAGTTTTATATGCAAAATCATATTTGGGCATCCGAAAACTAGCGTAGTAGCATCTTGGGTTAAATGTTCCTTTCTTTATAGTAGAAAAACTGATTCATTTGAGGGGACAGAAAATTTGACGACTCTGTACCGGTGAAAGAGAACACCAGTACATGTTCAGACACTAACGGTAAACATTCCGCCGCAGATACTTTTCCTTGTAGCATCTGCGCTGCAAGCATCAAATTTTGGGAGAGTAGGACGGTGACTGAACATTTGAAAAGACAAAGACAATTATGCTTATATAAAGAATGATCAACTAGAGTTCTTCCACCCTATCTTCCCTATGAAAACAGACCTCATAACATATATATATATAAAAGAAAGAGAGAAAGAGAGATTGATTAGTAGGCATGTGATCCTTAGGTAGGTACAAGAAGGAATCATATTGACTATTGATCTTTTTAAAATAAAAAGTTGAAAGAAGATCAACGAGAAAAAAAAAACAAAATATTTTAGTCATATATCATTAACCAACAGTCTTTTTTCCCTTAATTTTTTTTTGTCCTTCATTTTGAAAATATCAATAGACGACATTATTCTTTATACACTTAGGGGTCACGAACCTATCAATTTCTTTTATATATATATATATATATATAAGAGAATATGTCTTTAACTTTTTTTAAACGTGACACCCGCGAAGCTTACGGAAGGAAGCTCGTGCGTCCGACCTCTTTCTCACTACCATTCTCTTCATCAATTTCTTTTTCTAGAGCAATTTGCTGCAATTTCTTTCTTTTATAATGCCACTTGCCATTCTTATTTCTTGGAGTGGACATATGCACTTGCGCATTTAGTTTCCATACTTCATATGGGGTTTAAACGGTTAAGAACTGAATGTCCGACCGGTAAATAAATATAAACATGCAGATTCGACAAGAAATTTTTTTTAGTCTGAATTTGGTTTCTGATCTAAAGATATGCCCAAAAATATAATTCCAAATGGGTGCAAAATGTTGGATTCCAGATTTGCCCAATTAGGGTTTACAGTTTATCTGGTTCACATCCAACTCTTGAATCAAAGTCCCAGTCTGATTGTGCTGTGGTTGAGTTCAATTTTGTATCCCCGAAAATGACAGTCGTATTCTTGGTAGCAGCGCCACCAGTTCCCCCTTTAAACCAAATGCAAGAGAAGCGGCGCAGACACATAAAGAGAAAAGAAGGGGCCTGATGGCTTCTGCAGTTAACTGGAAAAACATTCTACCACCACCATGAAAGGAGTCTGGCAGAAATGATGTGTTGCTCCTGACTGGAAAGAAGGGCTACTGTGATCTGTTCACTTAGAGCAATGACAGAGGTGCAGTACAATGCAACCCAACAAAGCATCAGGATGCCATTATTTCTGTTGAAAGCGAACTGCGCACCTCTCTTTTATGTTCAAAAGGGGAATAAGAGAGAAAAGATGTCGAACGAAAAAAGGAAAAAGAGAAAGAAAGCTTAGGCATGGCAATAAGAGTACTCTGTTTAGGAGTTGGACTTCCAAGACATTGAAGTTGGATTGAAGAAAGTCAAAAGTTCAATAATTGCTGCTGAATGCCCATCTAAAAACAAGGCTAACACGTACTTCTGCCATCTTGGTACAACTTAACAATCATAGCCAACTGAAAACTAATAAAAATTGAAGTTCCTGTTTTCTCCAACTGCCAAAATACCCATTTTAATTGTTACGGCTCCAGTGACGTGAAGCTTGAGGTTCAGCTCCAAGGTCATGATGCCCGACAATTCTCAGAAGTGGACATCGACTATGTTTAACATGCATGAAAGAATCACGTAGTCGGATACAAACAAGTAATCTCAAGTAGCAAAATTTTGCAAACTATTATCAATGTGGTTGCTGGTTAGAGTTAACCTTCGAAGAAATGGCATTTCCTAAAAAGAAGATGAAATTTTAACCACCGACAGAGAGGTGCTGAGTTTTGAAAAATGAGAAAGAAATGAAAGAGAGTGTAGATGAAACGAAATGATTCAGGTTGACAGCATAATATGAAATATAAACAGCCGAATATCCTAAAAATTAAAAAGATTATTAGGAGCAGGCTCAGGCAGGCAGCAGCACAAGCGGTAACCCAATTTATGAAATAATGATTCAGTCACGGTTTCCATGATTTCTATCTAGATTCTTATAGCTTTTAATTAAAGTGACTGAATTGTTTCTGGTCAATGTACGATATCCATCTACAACCATCAATGTTGGGATCACATAGTTAATTTTCCTAGCAATAGAAGTAGCCAATAAATACATGCAATTATTACAGCTGCAACTTTTAAAAGCTTTTCCACAGTTGGTGGACTCTCGATTTCAGCATTGACTCATGCAATAGCCTATGGGCGCATCATATCACCAGTCATATATATGACTGCCTAACACTTTCTTCCCCTATGAAGTTTTCGTCATTTCTATCGACAATCTTCGGATATGTGAAGCTAACAGAGGAAGCAAAAAAGGATTACAGATGACAAAATTAAAATTGCAGAAACATTTTGTACCATCGCAGTGTTATTCCCTTTAGGTTTCTGAAAACGCATGTGGCCCAGGGCGCCCAACTCCTCCTTTACAAGCAAATATGACCAACCTGAAAGTTCATTCATATGAAAGACAGAGAACAGCAAACTGTTTGCTGAAGACCATGCTTTCATGTTCCAAACTGAAGGACAGATAAATTTTGTCCATGAAGTGTTTTTCATGCATTCAAACTCAGTGGTTATCCAGATTTTCGATGGTTCGTTTTTCTCATTTTCCAATGTAGATGCTGAACAGAGGCGGATGTCAAGTTCCACTCCTGTCGTTGAGCACATCTAACTGGAGTTACTGCACTCACCATAGAAACTTTGTGTGAGTGCATGTGTGGAGAGATTGAGACTTTTCAAAAATTTCCAGTCTGAATTTTCTTTTACAGAAACAAAAGAAGGTTTTCCTTTCCCCTGTCGATCATCTCATGTCACACAAACAGGGAAAGGTTTGTCCTTGAGAAATTCTGCGAAGAGCAACTTGGCAAGGCAAAATTTTCCTTCCCACTTGACAAATCTGATTCAAATTCACTTTCAAGAGTGACAAATCTAGTTTCACTTCCTACACCGACTCACCGAGCAGAAAAGTCCCAATTCAAAGGGAAAGCAGACAAAGACCAAGATTAGCTTTTCATTCCCAGAATCGATCCCGAGCAACCAAAGAATCTAACGCGGGAGCAGTTACAAAAGAAACATGAAAAGGAAAAACCAAGAAAACAGTTCGGAAAAGATTTCCTAGACCCAAAGTCAGAAGAACCATCCTCAAAGAACACAATTCCAAACGGAACGAAATCGTGGATCGGGGTCAGCGGACAGGGGAGGGGAGGATGGAGATCGGTGATCCGAGCGACAACGCTATCGACGAACCAACTCGCTCCGAGTTTCTACTTTCTACCAGGAGGATCGCTACCAATCCGATTTGGGTGCCGGTGACCCAAATTGGTGAGAATCTAATCTAAATTTCTTTTCGGTTCAAACCATTATACATATCCTTTTATTTTCTAGAAATATATATATATATATATATATATATATTATTATTTTTTGACAATTCACAATCGATTCAGTGAAGCGGCTGCCAAACAGTTTCAGTTCGATTCCTCGCTGGATTTTTACCTCTTCTTTCAAGAGCAAGCAGGTTCAGATTTACCTTGAACCTCATTTTAAAAGTAGAAAACAAAATAAGAAAAAGATGTAAATTGGGTGATAATACACCAGAAAAGTCAAAATTTTCTTGCATTGGATTCCGTCATTGATTTCATTTAACTTGTCCGGAAGTGCATGCCAATCAATATCCATAAATGGACCAAGGACTAAAAGGACGAATGCCCGATACAGCTCCAATTGGATCTCCCAAGGGACCACAACAAGAGCTATTTGTTTGCACATCAAAAATCACATAACCGAATCGGATCCAAGCATGAACTCACCCAAAACCTCAGTACTTTCTCCCTCGCATAGAAGAAGAGGGAGGTGAAACAAACAATGTCCCAGATACCAAGAGCATTCTGAGAATATCAACAAATTTCACACAATTTTTTACAGAGAATCCTCCAAAAGGTTGAATGAAATTCTGACGCGATTGTAGCTCATTACCAAGATAAAGATTCTTACCGTGTCTTTGTATTTGTATATTAGAGATCTCGCATGATACTATGCAATTTCACGTTGAATTTTTAACTTCTTGCTAGTCACATCTAGTAAAAAAAAAGGAAGAAAATGTCACCACCAAGAAGTCCCTAGGGAGGAGGTCCTCAAGCAAGTGGTCGTGTGTTAACCATGACGACGCAGCAAAAGAGGAAAAGAAAATGAGAACAGAAAAGCATGCCAGCCTTTGATTTGAATAGAGCAAAAAAAGAAAAGGAAAGCAAGCCAAGAGGACAAATCAATACCACCACTCAACTTCAATTAATCTGCATCCAGTTCCAAACCCCACAATACCACCAACGAGGCGTCACCCAAACAATAAATCAATTGCATGGAAAGAAGAAAGAATGGAGGGTTAGAGCACAGACTCAAAAAAACCCAGGGAAAGGAAGACTGGCATCTGAAAGCTGAGACCATCTAAGATACATGGCCTTCCCATGGCTCCGCAAAGAGATTGCTCTTCAGTTACGCTGAATCAGTAGATAATGTACATGCGAATCTGCACATCTGTTCACAGTCTCATAGCACCACAGAGTTCAGATCATCAAAGACCATCCTGATATTGGGTCTTTCAGATGCTGGAAGAATGCATCTGAGAGAGACTTCAAGCATGGTCTCCAGCCCTCTCCGATGCTCACCAGGGCTTTCAACCCCAGGAATTAGCTGGTCGAAACACTCACTCCTTCGATCTTCAGTAGCCAACAGTTTGACCCAGTCGGTGAGATCAACAACCCCAGAGTTTGCAGATATTATCTCTCCAGCACATTTTCCAGTCAAGATCTCCATTAGGATCACACCAAAAGCATAAACATCCGCTTTTAGAGATGGGAGTGGCTTTTCTGCAAGGGCCAGTTCAGGGGCTCGATACCCAAGTGCACCAGCATTTAGTATCTGTTCTGCTGTGCCAGCAGGTGACATCAGACGGTGAAGGCTGTAATCAGTCAGGACAGCATTCAAGCTGGGAGGTTCAAGCAAGATGTTTGTCGCTTTAAGATTTCCATGTGGAAGGCCTCCCTCATTGTGAAGGTAGTTGAGACAGCAAGCAACATCAATAGCCACCTTGAGGCGTTGATTTGCAGAGAGTGGTGGAAGCTTCCTAGACTCAGGCTCTGTGGATAAGGTGTACAAACAGAATACAAAAAGGAGTTAGTCTGCCTGTTGACAGTAATACCAACACCCAGGACAACGGAAATTGAGATCCAAGGATTTGGCTGACACAGCCCACTCAAAGGCATTTTAGAAGTAAGATCAAAGGCAACTAGAATCTAATGCAACCAAGTCCAAAGAGCACTTCAGATGTTCATACTACATTCCCTCCAATCGTAAAGCATCAGAAACCAAATAAGTAAATACTGGAATGGAACTAAAGGTTAAAACATAAAAAGATTCCGGAAAAAATGAGGAAATATGATCTGGTGATTTTGAGATCTCAACGAGCAAAAAATGTTTAGCACGAGAGACATCTTACCAAAAAGGTAGTGAGCCAAAGTATGTGCACTGATATAATCTGACACAATGAGCTTCTCGTGTTCCTTTGGACCCCAATAGTAGCCCCTAAGGGAAACAATATTTGGATGCCTGATGCTTCCAAGCTTCTTTGCTTCCCTAGCAAATTCCTTCCTGCGTTTAGCAAGACCTTCTCGGAGCCATTTTACTGTCAGCATATGGCCATTGTCAAGTGTAGCTTTGTAGGATGTTCCATGGCTGCTTCTACCAAGGACTTCTGCAGGTGCACGTGAGAGTTCCTCAGCAGAGAACACGAAAGAGGTATCAAAGAAATGCAGATCCCCAGCCAACCTATCAGGTGAGGGCACCTTCAAGCTAGCAGGATTCTCAGACAATGATGAGGCATCAGCAGACGGTGAACATGAAAAGCCAAGAGATGTTCTCTTCGAACTGCGAGGAGGCAAACTTTCCCCTGCACAAGATTTTGCAGTTTGGACAGGTCCTTTTGTTGACTGGGAAAATCCTTGTTCAACAGGTTCACTTACAGCCAGAGCAACATCCCCAAGTGCAGACAGTGATCTCCCTTCAGAAGAAAGAAGGTGATCAGTAGAAAAGCTTGAAGACGTTGGCATAGCCTCTGCATTTTTCTGAAATCCGAAAGCATGTGGCCTAGAAGATCTGTCAATATTGACATCCCTCCCACTGATTTTATTGTTAGAATTCTGTTGATCATCCCTTCTGTAAGGTCTAGGCTTGTAAGTAATAAGCAGAAACAATATTAGTATAACAATTGCTCCACCTATTGAGCCTGCAATCAGTGCCTCCAAAACCACACGCTTCAAATGGTTCTGATGTTTTCCCTTGTCATCATGATCTGGTCCATCTTTGGGTGAAGGAGACAACAAAATTAACAAAGGGTTTCCTGGATGAAATGAGGAATCAGGAAACTTCAACAAATTATCAGGAACATTGCCAGACAAGTTATTGTAAGACACATTGAATTCTTGAAGTCTTGGAGAAAAACCATCAGGGATGCTACCATTTAGATGGTTGTTAGACAGATCAAGATAGACCAAGTTTTTAAGCATACTTATTTCACTGGGAATTGGTCCTGAAAAATCATTCTTGTTAAGATCCAGTACTTGTAGATTGACAAGGCTACCAATATCAGGAGGCAACAAGCCACTCAGCAAGTTATTAGAAAGGTCAAGAACATCAAGGCTTGAATTTTGGCTAGGAAGCAAAGGTGTATCTGATGGTGCAGAAATATATGCTTGGGAGCTCAGGAAAGTGATTGATCCAGTAAAGTGGTTTCCAGAAAGATTTACATAGGTCAATGTTGATGATGTGAAGATGCCTGTCAGAAGATGTCCGGTCAGTTTGTTATGACTAAGATCAACATGATTTAGCTTTGGGTAAGTTTCCATTACGTTGGGAAGTTCTCCTTCCAGTGAATTGTTGGACAATTTTATGGTGGTCAACCTCAAAAATTTAGAAGTTTGATTTGGCAAGGTTCCTGACAATGAATTTGAACTGAGATCAACAAATTCAACATAGTTCCCCCATGACTGAATGCCAGTTATATTGCCTGAGAGCTTGTTATTACTTAAATCCACAACAGCACAATTTCCTATTGACTTGGGCAAGGTGCCTGCCAGCTCATTTGAGGAAAGATTCAGCACCTTTAAGGTTGAAGATGTAATGCTAGAAACAGGGCCTGCAGAATGGGAAACAGAAATTTAGCCAATCAACATAGTAGGCAGTCTATATCAATATAGTAGATTATTAAACATAACACTGCCATAATAATTCTGCACGTAGAAAATTAGATATTCTTTGGTAGATTGGTCTTAAGGCTTTTTTGCCAAACTATAATGCAACAAAGGAATGCTTTTTTTTTTCCCATTCAAAGTGAGGGATCAAACAAGTCAAAATGATATTAAAGAACAAAGATGAGAACCACACACGAATAGTCCAGTGCAAGGTAATTCCAACCGAGCTTCTGATCTACCATAGACCAACAACCATATCGCTTCATGATTTCATCAATTTCCTTTTTGTACATTACGATCAGTTTATGCAAAACCAAGACAGTTTCGTCCAGATGGTGGAGTTGGACCTACTTTAGAAAACTGACTACCAGCGATTGAGCTTTGAACAGTAGAAAATCAGCAGCATATGGATCTTGGATAGAAACGTGTGCCGTTAACAAGTTGAACAAACAAACCACCATAAGGGTGCTGCATTGGGTTAAGAAAGCCCGCAGCCAGCTTGAAGCTCACTCGATGATGAATGACATAGAAAAATTTATGTTAGTATGTGTAAAACATTTTCTTACATATAAAAGAGTAGGCCATGTTTGAACTTGTAAGCAGAAGCAGAAGCAGAAATAAGCTTACTAAAACGTCAACAGTTAATTGAATATTCTTACTCTTGACACATAAAAGGAGTAATAAACTTACTAAAAATAAATGTGACTATTCCTACAAAAACTGTGAAGATAGGTATCTAAAATATGCTTTAATTTATTAGAAAATAAAGTCTAAAGCTAGATTAATGCAGTATATATATACGTCAATGCACAACATGGGGAGTGTTTGAGAGTCTCCCCTTTGGCCGAGCTACAATAATTTCCCAATAAATCAGTATAACTTTGGAGTAATGTTAACAAAGTTCAAAATCAATTTTTTTGGAAAGAAGGATTTAAAAAGTTGTTCAACACAATTAGAAAAGGAACTTGCTTTTGGCACCAGGGAAACTGCATAGTAACATGCATGTCACATAGGAATGCTATCTCTAAATGTCATGTGAAAAAAATTAATGACCAACAGCAAACTTGTTCTAGTTCCCCAAGAGAAGAGTCCTAAAAATATCAGCAATTTTCATTTTCATCATGCCAATCCTCTAATGGTTTCAAAGGCAAGAAGTATAAAACAATGTAAAGATGACACTAAAAAGCAAAAACACAACCGACTGTTCAACTAGGGATAGCATGACATATCTGGTAAGAACAGCTATTAAGACCTCATAGTTCAATCTGATCTCCACCTTTTTCAATTACCCATACTGGAATGCAAGCACCTTAATTGTAATGAAGATGAATGCAATTATAGTTTTTGAAAAGGAAATCACATTGAAGTCTTTATGAGATCCAGATAGTATGCCTATATTTGTAAACATACAAGGTTGTGATAAATGAAGAATTTCATGGCATGACTGTCAAGCTTTATTGATTCGCGGGAAGTTTCACTATTCAACTAGGGACAAAGTGCCAAAGCAAGTTATGAAAATCTATGTGCAAAAAAGAGGTGAAGCTAAGTTGTGAGAGGACCCTATAAGCATTCTCATCCTACGGATTAACATATATGATCATCAGTGGAAGTGGACCCTACATTACAAGACTCAATTACCCCCTCACACTTACCAATATCTTTTATTATTTCTCATACAACTCAAGGACATAAATATGGTTCCTAATTGTCATGCTGACAAATACATTTGTAACTGTCCTAAGGCTGGCACAGAGTAGAAATAAACGGGATTCAAGAAAGAACGAGTAAAATGGTATATGCATAAATTTTCATGGGTCTAAAATTTCTTTCCACAGAGCTGAACTGAAGCAATAATAGTTCTCAAATACACTATGCCAAGAAACGCAAAAGCAAGCACCATCAAGACTAAAGGAGCACAGACAGTCACCTTGGAACCGGTTGAGGCTAAGATCCAGTTCACTCAAGACCATAGAATTTTCTTTAAAGAGTACTACGGGCAGATCCCCCGAAAATAGATTACCCTGAAGCCGCAGAACTTGAAGAGCAAACATGGAACTAAAAGCAAGGATGTCACCAGAGAGCTGATTAAAACTTGCATCAAACACTTGCAAGTTGTCAAACAACGGCTTCACATTGGGAGTGAAAAGCGACCCAGACAACAAATTGTGGCTCATATTCATGTGCCCGATTGACCTAATAAACGTGAGATTGTTTATATTTTTTGGAAATGATCCACTGAACTTATTGAAACTGAGATCAACAAGAACCACATTCTGCAACTGCGAAAACCAACTGCCTATATCACCCTCTAAGTTGTTCGCGTGCAGATCAATGTACGTCAATCGGTGAAGCTTCTCAAAGCCAGAAGGGAGGTTTCCACTGAGGTTATTTGATGACAGATTCAGATAAGCCAAACTCTGCAGGTTGGACAAGCTGCTAGGCACCTTCCCATCCAAGAAGTTACCAGATAGATCCAAGTACTCTAATGATGCCATCGACCCAATGTCTGGTGTAAGTCCACCACGAAGAAGGTTGTTCGGCAGCGAGAAATTGCCGAGAGTTTTCAGTTTACTGATCATCGAGAAGTTCACAGTCCCCACCAAACCTGCACCGGGCAATGTAATCTTGGTGACTGACCCATTTTGGCATTCGATCCCGAACCAATTGCTGGGGCAACCATTTGAATCAACTGAATCTTTTTTCCAAGAATCCAAATGACCAAACGGGTCCTTCTCAATCCCTTTCTTGAACTCCAGCAAATAATCCAGTTCAGACTGCCCCAGTGAAGAATCCAAAGCACAGAAAACAACCAACAAAGCCACCCACCAGAAGAACTGCATCCTAAAACCCGAGATCCCAACCATATGAAACCCCCAAAGAAGAACACACCCTAGCCCTAACCCTTATCACGCCCACCCAAAAAATTTCATTCACACCAAACCAATAGAAAATACATACCAGAACAGACTCGCTGGAAAGAAAACAAAACCCATGGCAGGATGGCTAAAAATTCGATCCACCAACAACCCCAGTCCTGAAATTGCTCATGGATTCAAACCCCTGACTGAATCCAGCGTAAATGGCCGCCGCATGCAGCATTCAATGCATATGATAAATGCAAAAAATAACTAAAACATCAACAATCAATCAAAGACATCACAATTCCGGACCCAAAGAAGGCAATAAATACAAAACTGTTCACTGCCTTACTTTTTGTCACAACAAAACCCACCAAGAAGCTTCTCGACCATGAAGCGTTCCACTCTCTCTCTCTCTCTCTCTCTTTCTTCCCAAGCTTCTCCCCGCACAACAGAAGCTAAACCCATCTCACTTCCACTCATTTCAGGCAGCTAAGAAAAGTACTTGGGCAAGATGGAATACTATGAAAGAACTGTGCAGAGTGTGTGTGTACTGTGTACAAGAAAGAGAGAGAGAGAGAGAGAGGAAGCAGAGTTGTAGAGGCCCTTGACGGGGAGAGTTCTACTTCTACCTCTCCCTCCGATGGAATTCATGATGCGAGAAGTACGGCTGGCTCTAAAATCTTTTATTTTCTTGTTCTTTTCTCTCTCTGTCGCCTGTATATACGTTTTCTTTTGTAGATTTACTGGAAAAGCAACCTTTATATGTCCGAATACGTTGTTGCATAGTTAATGTAGGACCTAATCTGTCAAAGCGTTGTCCTACGGTCGAAGTCAACGCCGGAGATGGCAAGATTCCGGTCAAAGAAATCGGTGGTGGTGGAGGTGGGGATGGCCATGGATGAAAGCATATGGGATGTGATTGCTCATGAAAAAGCTCTTGCGTTATTCTCAGCAGTGCGGTTTTCTTCAATCAACGTACCTACCGACCAAACATATGAATTAAGATACATAAACATACGGGGGAGTTTGAACAAAGTACAGAAGCAACGAATAAAATATATTTGAGAGCACCGCCGGTAATATGACCGCATACTCCAAAAGCCACCGATTTTCTCCCCTCGCATCAAAGCCTTTGTTCATCGCATCTTTGACTTCCAGTGAGACTCCACAAGAGGTCATACAGCCACGCTTAAACAGTCAATTTTAAATTCACGTTACAAAATAGCTAAACGTACGCAGGCAATTTCGTGTCTATTGATATATTTGAGATTTTACAAAAAGGCAAGAAATATTTAAAAAAAAAATAAATGTGGTGGTAAAATCATATATGCCTATTGAAATAAAACTTTTTAAGATAAAATTCTGTACAGCTCATCTACACGGTTAAAATTCAAGACGTAAACTCAGAAAATTCTATTTCTAAAATGTAACTGGAGAGTGGGGATGGCATTGCACATGGTCTGATATTGCCTGAGCCCAGCGCAGACCCCCCTTTTTTCCCCTGCTGGTGGCCAGTGGGCCCCATCAGGCGAGGGCAATTAAGTCATTTCATTTGAGTGAAAAAGCTGCAGGCATGATATTGCGTCTGAGCGCAATGACCGGAATGCCCTTAACGTATGAGCTTTCCTTTTTTTCTCCTCCAAAACGTTAAAATACTTTTGTTTCGTATGGTCGCCGGACCCGTCGATTACCTAACCCTTTTGCGAACGTGGCGGGCTATTGACGTGTTGCCTTGACGGTTACGTGTTTCCCGGCGAGGGCCGCCAAACGGATCGAATCGCGACGTGTGATTGGAAGCACGTTGGATCCGGACAAATCATCAGATCGAGACAGGAGGATCCGAAGGTGTTGCTTGCTCCTCGACTTGTCCAGTCCAGCCCGAGGAGTCGGAGAGGGAGATGCCAAGAGAGGTTTTCATCGGATCTGGGTTTCTCAAAGGCCAACTCAATTAATGGATCAATCGGATTCACTTTTGGACCCAAATTACATTGAATTGAAAGTCAGAACTCAGTTCCATTACCGGATCGTATTCAAATTCCGTCAGACATTACTAGCTTTTCACAAAGTTGGTTTAGACTGTCAGTTCATATGTTTTAAATGCAATCTTTTGTGGTGCTTAAGTGTATCAATTATCCAACCAATTCTACAGAAAAGAAGAGAGATTTTAACTTATGTTGGATTCAGACTGTAGGCTACCAAATTGGATCCTAATCGATAACTATGTCTTACTTTCAAGATGCTTACCAAGGAGGACCGTAAGAGCCTTTTGAAAAATGTTGATCCCGGTTCTCGAATTTCATAATAAATGGAGGGGTCCTCGGAAATTTTTCTTGTTTTTACTCGGACTACTAAAATAAAAGACGCGGTTGAACCTCCGATACATTCTTAGGGGTAAATTGGTCATTGTGGGGGGCATGTGGGAGTACAACCTACAAGGTGCTGTTTTTCAACCTCGGGAAAGATTAAAGAAGAGAAGAATACTATCTCCAAGGTGTCGTTTACTGCGTGTCAGATTCCGGCGAGTCGCCGGATTCCGGTGGACGCCATGAACCGTGAAACAGTTTTTGGCCCACCTGTCCCTTCTGAATAATGAATTAAATGATGGATGGGAATGGGATCCACCTTCCCATCAATGTTGTTTTTCTTCCCACTCCTTTAAATGAGGTGGAGCGAGAGACGTGCTTGAACTTTCCAGATTCTCTTCCTCCAATCATGGCCTTTGACGGTTAAGTTAAATGCTTGAACTCGTCTTCCGCCAATGACACGACCCCACTTCAAGTTGTGGGCTCGAGCCTGGTCAATGATCCCTTCGACCAACTTCTTGGCTCGGCCATCAGGGTTTTAGGTTCAACCCCAAAGTATATGGCACATGCATTGCTACGGATGCAACATTTATCAAATTCAATTTAATCAACTTTAATCGGATTTGGATTCGGACTCATCCGTCTAGGAGAAGACCACAAATAAACCTATATATGAAATGGGGTTGAATCTTTATGATATCATAGTTCGATATCAAAACTGAAGTCTTAATTTGGTTGTAAAATTGCACACTAAATTTGAATTTCATTAGTATCAGATACCTTCTTTGTTTTAACCAAATCTAACTAAATGAATTTCAAATCAGATCATTAGTCGATCCATTTGTATTCCTAGATAGGCTTGAGGAGCATGTCTTTCTACATGTAATCACATGCATGTTTTGCCAAAGGCAAAATCGCCATCTCCAATGTTTGAGAACTTCATCCGATGCTTCCGTAACTACCATTCAAAGTAAGACTGCCAACCGGGAACTCGGTCACGTTTCAAGGTGAAAACAAACAGGCCCTTGTCCAAAACAAGCTAAGCTTCGATCATGGTGAAGTACGCTTACATTGGTCGATTAAATTATATTTCGGGCTACGTGCCCCACTGATAAATGACATGAACTCGACAAAATTCCAATTTTTTTTTAAGTGGAACAAGAGAATAAAAAATTTTCTTTTATTAGTAATAAAATTTTTTTTTTATCTTTTAAATCCGAAAAAAAAGCTACATTTTTTTTTGGGGGGTCAGGTTATTGCAAAATGGCCGTACGTGTCAGCGCTCTTGCCAACTTGCACGTGATCGACACGAGGGATGCATGGCCAGAATGGCGCCTTGAAAATTATTAAACTTCTGCCGGAGCATCTCCAAATTAATGCAGAAACTATTGGAAAGAGATAACAAGTTTTTGAAATTTCACATATACTACGATATGTATATATATATATATATATATATATATATTGCAAGTATATGTTCTTTTAAAGAAGAGGATCTGCCATTGGAGTCATGTGATGCTACATGCTCCCAAAGATCAGAGTCAACTATTAAAGAATGTGTATATGCTTTTAAGAATACAAAATTGCAAGTTTTTTGGGCCATGGGATCACATGAGATGCGTCCAAGTGGGCAGTGATCGGATGTTAAGTCCATGACAGGACATATCCAGACGTTTAAACAAACTACAATGATAAAAAAAAAAAAAAATAGTAATTGATGTTACCATAATCTTCTTAAACAGGATGATCAAAGATCGAAGGCAGAAGAAAAGCAATACTTAAAGCAACAAGTGGAAGATAATCCTTATACAAG
The DNA here is from genome assembly GCF_008831285.2 of Nymphaea colorata. Lineage (NCBI taxonomy): Eukaryota > Viridiplantae > Streptophyta > Magnoliopsida > Nymphaeales > Nymphaeaceae > Nymphaea > Nymphaea colorata. The sequence continues at coordinate 35,911,663 of NC_045138.2, forward strand.
TTCTTGGAGATGAAATAAGAATTTGAGCAAGCTGCCACGTTACAGATCATGTCTCCTTTTAGAAGCAGTAATGGTGTCTCCTTAATGGGCTCCACTAGATGCGTTCAGATTCTGAGAATGGTGGGATGGGGTGACCTAAGGACGATAAATAAGTTAGAGATAGTCTATTTATAAAAGCTTGTGCGAAGGAGAAGTCACAAGTCCGTTGTCGTCTAGTCCGGTTAGGATATCTGGCTTTCACCCAGGCGACCCGGGTTCAAATCCCGGCAACGGAACTCTTCCCTTTTTGCGAGTTGCGACCACCTCGTCGCTTTGATATTTTTGGGCTGGAGCCTCTCACGGTCCAATTCCAGACCTTCCATTGTCCTTAATCATTTAGTAGCATTTTCTTTCTTTTTTCTTTTTTCTTTCCCCACTTCTCAAATTAGCGATCATTCATCAATTTCATTGGGTTAGTATTCTTCAAACTGGTGCCATTCTAAGAGTATAACTCAAACACCTTGTCATGAGATAACAATGCCGAAACTCGACCTCAATGGGCTGAGTTTTCAGACTTGATGCACGCGTTTCCAGCTTGACACGCCTTCACGCCCGTGTTTTACTTAGTATGGGGTACGGTGGAACCATTATATGTAGATGCACCCAGTCGTTACATAGACGCAGATGCCCAGTTCAATGATTTTCGGCTTCTGGTTATCCAAGTCAGTCTGCGTTTATCATTGGCCTAAAGTAGTGGACACAATCAGATGACGAACGAACGAGCAGAACAAGCGAGGCTGGACCTGAGTTAGGATTGAAACTGGTTCGCCAGCAAATGTTTCCATGGCAACTGCTACTCTCCAACATAAACACTACAACAAAGCTCCAAAAAGCAGAAAACAAATATATTTTTGCCGTAGCCAGCCTCATGAGAGAGAGAGAGAGAGAGAGAGAGAGAGAAAGAAAGATAGACTTAAAAGCATTACAGAACAGGTAGACGCATTCTCTATTCACTGTTCCATACATGTCCTAGTTAACTGCCCGTGTGCCCATGGACGTTTGAGCTATAAGAGAACACAACGCTGCATTTCCTCCCCAATACATTCAGAGCATGTCAGTCCTGACTTCAAATAGAAAAAGGGATAAAACATTGGGATGCTGCAGAAATACAAAATCCTCGTAGCCAAACAGCAAAGGAGACAGATGTACATCGTCAAATGCTGCAAGAGTGAGAACAATGGCAAAATCCGAAGGGCTATGCCTTTCAAGATTGTCCAGGAACTGGCACAATAGAATCTGATTCTGATCCATGGACCCTCAAGCGATAGATGCATGTGTGCAATGAATTCCCGTGGTTAGACAAAACGTCAAGCCGGATCACATCAACCACGCAGCTTGCAGCAGTGCATGGATTGAGATGGAATGTCTGCACAAAGCTTCTTTCAAGATCATATACAAATTCACCCAGCAAAACCATCTTGTCTGGTTCAGGAGATGCTTCTTCCAGCGAACCACGTATCCAGCCAGAAACCCTGAACTCCTTGGGGGCACTCGTCCTGTCATAAGCAACGCTCTGCACAATAATTGCACGAACAAGCAAACTGATTAACTTGGACATGCATAGACAAATATGTGCTTAAAAATCTTTAACACTTAAACCATCTTGCAAGAGGAAAATTCTTTTGTTAACAGACTGCAAATGGTTAACATTTTTAACCTAAACTTTCTTCCCAATAAAGCATCACATGCAGCAGCTTCATAGCACAGGAAACCTTTCTTGATTTGGTATTCCTATACAGTACAAGCAGCCAGCATTCAGAGGATTGTTAAATCAAAGGCAACCTTAGTCCAACTAAAGACAAATTCTCTTGCTTTAGTGCAACAGTAGCACATGCATTTCACTTTGGATGGTATTTCAAGCTCTCGGAAAAAAATTGCAGTAGCCAAACCAAAAGCAGTGTTCTTCAACATTTCCACTCCATTATTTCCAGTATCATTCACACATCAAAGGCCATCCCAATAAATTCCTCAGACTAAAACATCCTCACAAAGCTTTCCCCAGGTCAACGTTGAGGCTGTATGGTGATACAGCACCAACAAATTTCACTCACCAAAAGAAGGAAGTTAACCAATAAGTGCCAGAGACAACTAAAAAAAATGGAAACAAGAATCCTCACCATGAAACGATAGCACAATGGGATTATCAGATCGGCCAGAGTTTAATAACTTAATTAGACAAGAAAACCGGGCATGAAATTGAGTGAAGAGTCTAGAAAAATTTTAACTTTTTACTGTCACCCATTATTTATTGCTAGGTTCCTTATTCGTGCAGATTGGTGCCTATCCCCATATAACCCTTTTCTCTGGCCTAGCTAGAAGATGATATTCCCTTCCGGCTAAGACTTTTCCTGCCCTTAGACTTAGAGAAGGATAATCATGGAATTGTCTTTTTTTTCATTTATTCCTGGTACAATTTCGAAAGAGCAGTAGGGAGGTGACCTTTCTTTTATGTTTTCAATAGAACAAGGCTTCCACAATTAAAGCATGAACATGATACAACGAAACCTCCACCAGAAACCTCATGCCATAACGGAATGAATTCTGGAGACTTGAAACAGCAACAACAGACCAAAGTGATCAGTTATTTCCAAGTTGATAACTGAGTTGAGGATTCGACTTTTTGACCCTCTGTTGGTTTTACACAAGTTTGCTTCAAAGGAGGATAGACAACTTAGATGCTGTATCTAGCTAGAAGGACTAAAACAACTGAAATTATGAAGGCAACACATGATAAATTAACTTCCACCAGAAACATTACGCAAAGTGAAATTGAATATTGAGAACTTGAGACTTAAATCGATCAGTTTCTAAATTCTATGTTGATCTTACGAGAGTTTATTTTGTGGTTTGAGGAGAAACCTTTGATATCTGTTCTAATTGTTAGTCGTCGTTTTTCGTGATGGACTTTCCTATGGCTAAGCAGAATCTTGAATATTTTTTTCAGGCCAAAGCTTCCAAGTCAGGATTGGCATCTTCATGCCATATGCTGCTGGATGCAACCATATTTCTCTATCTCCAAGCTCTGAGATAAATTATTACGTTTATTTAAAAAGAAAATTGTGTTTTCCAACCATATCCATTGAAGGTAAGTTCAGTTAGTGTGAAAGATAATCCCTAATACAGTTCAAAAGTGATTAACATTTTCTCAGCCTTAAAAACATTGAGTTACTTGGGCAGACCATTTCTTGATATGCTCAAAACATAGTTAAATCTTCAGCAATGTAGAAAAATATACAATAATGGACAAGGTGATGAACTGACTACATCTGACCATGTCCAGATTAGCAAACAAAAATTGTTTAGATGTGATTTAAACATTTGGTTAGTATTCAGAAGAATCAGAACAACATACATACTGCTACAGTGATATTTCATCATCATTTTAGTGCCTCAAAATCTTTCAACTTCTGAAATGAAAAACAGCAATATTACATACAACCAACATATAAAGGTAACATAAAGGGGTGTCCAAATGTAATTTAACATTATAGCAATAAAATATTTAAAACTTACAAAAGCAAGTTGAGGAAAAGAAAATGACCTTTGCTACATGTTCCAGAGTGATTGCTTCAGGTATTATGGCAGTCCTCAGCTTGATCTCAACAAATCCACTGCTTCCCTTCAGTGGGAAACACTGACCAGGCTCTCCAAAACTAGGTTCAAGCATCTTGTCTGCCCTTGGATGAACTCCAGCGCCACCTTTAGATGAAAACCAATTGTTCAGCTTAGCAGCATAATATGGCTCTGAATGCTTAATTATCTTTCCACCTCCAGAAGCTAATGCATAGTCCACCTTCCCAAGCCCATCAGCTGCATGCTTTTCAATTTCTTTCATGACAATATCCCTAGCAACAGTCCTAACTTTGTCCCAGTTCAGTTCTTGGTCACCAATCTCCGAGTTTGTATTGTTAACCAATTCCTTCAGAAATTGTGAAACTTCTTCCTTTGACAAAAATTCCATTTCCTTCAATTTCTTTTCAAGAGACTCCCCTTTATCCTCCAACTTTTTGATCTTATGACCAAGCAATACACTTTGCTCCTCTACTTTTCCAATGACCTCCTTCCTAAAACTTCCTAACTGGCCCTCAATCTTTCGGTCAATGGCCTCAACCTGAACTTGCATCATTTTTGTTGTAGCCTTCAGTGAGCCCTCAATTTCAGCAAGCTTATTTTCATAGTCCAGCAAGCCAAATGGAGCACTGTCATTGGTGTGCCATGACAATAATTTGATCAAACCAACAATCCCAAGGATCAGCAGACTGAGCTTCGCAGTGACACTAATGCATCGCTCCCACCCTGGTTGCTCAGTTCGCATAACAACTTTCCTTCGCCTAGGTGTAACAGCTGAAGCTGGCACACCTTTTCTCGACGGTGTCTCTTTTGATCTATCAAGAGCTGTCTCTCCTCTAATTACATGGTTCGTATCCTTACCATCTGTGACGTTTACTGCATTGGAGCCATGGATCCCTCTATCTGACAAGAGTTCGACATGAGTAGTCCTTTCTGTCTGGATCACGGTCCTCCTCCTTGGAGTAGGCAGCGAATTAGAATTATGACCTGTTGAAGGGTCAGCAGCAACCGGAGTTGGGGCAGCTTCTGATGCAGACATGAGGCCTTCACTCTAGAAAAGCTCCCCTATTTTTCAGTTACCAAAAGCATCAGAATAACGGGAGAATTTCATACTTAAAAAACATGAACCCGTGAGAAGTAAGAAAGAACGTCCAAAAAGAGGAACTAAATAGGAAAAACAAACATAGGTATTCAATCAATGTATAGAGAAAAATATCCTAGACACGTCAAAAGCCAAACCAAGATAGGAGAGACAACCATATGACGAACAACATCAAGAAGAATTTGTTACTTTAAGCAACCAAACAACAAACTACTCCAACCGCCATAACCAAACGGCGTCCTCAGAAGAAAGCCAGAAACCCACATTTCAAACTTTCAAGAACCACAAATTAATACCATGGAAGACCCAACATGGATGGCAGATCAAGATGGTATCAGGAACCAAAAAACACCGAAGGATGACGAAATAAGCACATAAGAAGAAACTATGAAGCGGCCAACCATGAGTATCTGGAAGAAACCAAAGTGCTGATCTGCCAACAAGTCGGGGATCGTAAAAGAACAAGTAGACCCAAGTATTACGCGGCAAAGTAACTCGTTTATGAGAAAACGGTTAGAAGCCCGTTCAATTATCAATAATCTCCAAACATCCAAACAATGAGGGTTTCGTAACAACCAAATCCAAGCCATCACAAGAACAGCAACCACCAAATACTATAGCTAATTTGCAGGATAGAGAGAGAAAAAAAAAGAGAGCCATAACATAAGATCTTTAATCTGCAAAAACCCAAAAAAGGAACAAAAACGAAAAAAAAAAAGGATACCAGCTTCAGGAATCGAATGAAGGAGGTACAAACGAACAAGAGAAAAATACTAACTTGAAGAATCGATTTGCAGAAGGCAAAAAAGGAAACGCCTCGAAAAGGCGCGTAACAAAGACGCGACGTTTGAAAGCCGCGAAAAAACCGCCAGAAGCGACGAGACTCAAGTTGGGGGCTTCATCCAGGGAAAGAACGGAGATAAGAGATGCAACCACAATAAAACCCAAATTACTTACATACCAATGTGGATTAAAAATATAAACTCATGAAAGAAGACATCAGTCTCAAAAAGTTACAAACCGATAGCATTTTGAAATTCAAAATAACAAGAGAGAGAGAGAGAGAGAGAGAGAGAGAGTACCGGGAACCGAAAGTCTGCGGCTTCAAAAGAAAGCCCGTCACCTTCTCGATGTCTTGCGAGATGTCCCTATACGCTATCTGGTCAGAGCACCCATTCATATGATCCTGCACCCCACCACCCACAGAGAGAGAGAGAGAGGAACCGCCGGAATTCAGATCCAGCGCGGCGCCATTCCATGAGAGGAATTAGGAGGGTCCGATGCGAAAATCGGCGTGGTCGAGCAGAGAGTCCCGAAATTGCTGAGACCCGATTCGTCTCTTTTGGGGACACCCGATGGAAATTGGAATGAAACTCGATTCGGCTACGCTCGAAACTGTTCCGGGTCCATCTTGACCGTCCCGATAATCAAAATGGCTCGTAGTCGGATCATCATGCACATCAGAAACAGGTCTTCTCCATTGTACATATTTAAAAAAAAAAAAGATTTTGGTGGGTTGAATATTTTTTTTAATTGATAATAAGACCAAGAGGAGCGCCAATTCAAAAAATTTTAGACTTTTAAAGACACCAATATTTATTATAAATGAGAAAATAATTGATGGCAATAGCAGGGGCTTTGGCTAACATTTGAAAAAATTCAAAAATTTATATGTAAATTTCAAAAACATTAGTTTAACATATATAAAAAATTTGAAAAATTTTATTTTCGCCTTTGTTAAAATTTTAAAATTATATTTTAGCTTCTTAGTTCTGCCCCTATACGATCGTATGGGCAAGTGCCCACATATGGCTCCACCACTAGCCTAAGTCCGGTGCACCTAAGTCAAGTTGTCAACGTATGTACCCATGAAAACACACAGAGAAGGGTGGTCGACAATATAGTTCTTTTGCTTGAAAAGGGCTGGCAGGAACCGCTAGTTTCTTTTAAACTCAGCGAAGTTCCGATTGATAAGATTGGAAAAGTACCTAAGACTGCATGATTTGGCGCCATGAGGAGTCAAATGGTTGTGACATTTTTTACAAGCATTTCTTGGTTCGACTCAAACACGTCCTAAACCTAAACAGCATGCTTGAATCAATTGTTGACATCGAGTCATGAGACAGTTTATCTCTCGCACGCTCAAAATAAGCGCGCTCCCATCAGTGCAGCCGTTTTGTTCTAGATTTTTAAGTCGTGCCACAAGTCCCTCCAGTCACTCTCCTACGTTCTGGTTGACTAGGCTCTCAGGATACTCTTCCGAATGCAAACCACATTTACGGCATCTTTACACTGTTTAGGAAAAAAAAATCTTAGCCCATTCAAACATACTTTTTAGTTTTAACAGAACAGAGGTCGAAAGTACAGTGCAAGAGTAATGTTTTCTGTATAATTTGGCAATGGTCTAACTATCCCAGATTATTGATTGGCCCTGATCAAGAGATGCCGGTATTGGACTTGGATTCGGATCCTATCAAATTCAAATGTTTCATATGAAAAACTATGCATAACTTAATGTAGTTAAGAAACCAAACACGCTCACACAGAGAAAAGTAAACATAAGCAAGCTGGGCCCAAGAAGAGTATTATAAGGGGTCGTTTGGCAACCATAACATACTGTTATTGTATCATAAATGTGCCCCAAAAAATGGAGTAGGTTCATAGAGTACTTTTGAGGCGCATGGGACTAATCGCATATTAATCTTCCCAAAGACCCCTAAAAGGATGAATATGATTATTGTTACAATTTTAGGCCTCTAGTTCAGTGTTCACATCCATACATGCCAACAAAAAAGAGAGTAAAAAACATGGGTTTAAGCTATAAGGTTTCAAAGTAAATTTGCCTTCTCTAAAATTGCCAGCTTCCATAAGGTAAACGATCTGATACTGTGTTCAAATAATGGCAGAAGAATACATTGAGTACCATCATAAGAAGGTGTGAGGTAGGAGTTGATGTTACGTGATCATATAATTTACATAGGAACCATTATTATTTTATCAAAAAATTCAAGATGGGCCACAAATTGCTCGTCCCCAAAAGCACAATGGAAACCATAAGTTGCGGTCAATTTTCAGTTTTCAGAATGACATTCGTTCATGGTGTCAGGTAAGAAACTTGAGACTGGGGTGTTTGATTACTTTATATTTTAGATCCATGGCCTTGTCAAAACATGCACACTGCTGCTGATGTGACATGCACCCTAAGATCTGTAATTCACCAAACATTTTGCTTTTAGCATGGGTAAAAAGTCCAACACAAGTTTGAGGGAGAAAGTCAGATATTAAATCCATGGATTTCAAATCTTGATTATATCAAAGGTAACTAAACACCCCTTAGTTTCTCACATTCGAAACCAATATATGTTACCAGCATATCACGTATCGGCCTTCACCACCTTGCCAAAATGAATTTTAAGTTATTTAAGTTGAAATACGTGTAGTAATAACTGAAAAAAAAACAAGGAATATGATTAAAGACATTTCATGGAATATTCTTTCACTTGGAGGGCGTTTGAATCGTCTCTGTAATCATAGAACAGGAACTTCATCCACAGAATATGTTGTAAACTTCCGATCGAGGAGGGCCTCAACCTTCGCGACACCGAAGAAGAACGTATCCTGTAATTCCTAATGATCCGGAAAACAGGAGTAATGGCGCTAAGGCTAGAGAAGGCCAGAACGGGCCGAAACCATCCATATATTGCTCAAATGAAGCTCGACTACAGGTAGGCAAAGCAGCAGATAAACTTTCCAGACGCAGGTACACACGAAGATGATTAGTGGTGGTAGTGCATCTTCTCGTTCGATCACATTTTCAATGAAATTTTAAGTTAGGAATGAACGTGCATGTTTTCCAATGCTGAGATCAAGAAAGGAATTGACTTCAATGATCAAACCCTCGTGTTTCCAGCCTTTTCTCTTGTTCGAAAAGCAGCTGCATGCTGTCTGGCCACGATAGTGTACTCGCTCTTTATGTGGTGACAACATGACGTATATATTAATCAATGCATGAGACATGTTCCTTATTTCCTTGAATGCTAATTGCTTCGCTCTTTTATATATATGGTAGTACAATAAATATATAGAGGAATAGATGTGAATGATCCTAAGCTAAACAGAGGATGAATTTGAAGCATTCTTTTTTGTGAAGAAAAAATTGAAGGGAACTACCTTCATGGTTACAATAATGATACAATGCGGCAATAACTTATACTTTTCTTAAGTTTACAGATATGTGGCTTGGTTGAAATCTAGCAATAATTCTAGAGAGAGAGAGAGAGAGAGAGAGAGAGAAAGAGAGAGAGAGAGAGAGGGAGATTAGGAATTTGCAGATCTAGATGCGATCGACTAGAAGCATTTTGATGTGTTCTTCCAAGTCCAAGAGGCGACCATCCTTCTCACATTGGTACATGACCGGACAGGCCCGAGCTGCATTGAGCGCTACCCTTGCGAAGGAAGGAGGGAAAGGGTTAGGGTTGGTAGGCAGCACAAGGCACTCCCTGTTCATCTTCTCCCATGCGCTGCTGATCATCTGCTTAACGTGTTTTCTTGCTTCTTCTTCTGTTGCGCCAAACTCCTTCATGTAACAGTCTATGTATGACGCATCGTATCCCCTCTCTTGCTCATCCTGTACATGCATGTAATTGCCAACATTAATCGTGGAACTCTTAGCAAGGTTGAAGTAATCCGAAACAGGGAGGTGGAGAAATTAAAAAAAAAAAAATTGTTTTCTAATAAATATATCAACCTTGTTTTATCAGAACTTTAGGAGGGAGACACATTAAAGAGTTTCATATATCAAAGTGTATTTGTTTCATTAATAATGTGAAAGGAAAGGTGGGGGGGGGGGGGGGGGGTCGATTATAAATCATTAGTTCTCAAATCCTAAGAGTCTCAAATCTGAGGCTATCAAATGCTGCCTACATGTTTGACAGCCTGATACCTGAGATTTGAGGCCACAACTGATCCATGGGGATTTGTAAGCCATAGATCAGTAGCTGCATCCACTGTTTGCTTCACCTAATGTTAGTTTGTGGCCGTCAGACATGGGCATAAGGTCCTCTAACTGAAGCAGTGATCTTAAAAATACTTAAACAAAAGGGATGGATGAAGATACATAAGATGAAAGACATACCATGGTGCTTCCCCAGTCATCCCACAATCTAAGAATCATGGCAGAGTACCAAACGAGCCCTTCCCTTTGGTGCAACGCATCCACCGGCCCATCTTTTGGCTCAGAGAAGCCCATGAGATAATAGACGTGAACCAAAGCAGCAGGCAGCCCTGTGCTCACAACTCTGTTTCTAAGATACTCTTCTGTTTTTGGCATAAACCTTGTACTTTTCCACTTGGCTTCCTCCATGTATGCTTGAGTCAACGTCGCCCACTATACAACATATCAAACACAAAAACAATTGTTGATTTAAAAACATTAATAACTAAAGGAGTAAACTGAAACTCTAATAGAGCGTTTGATAAGAATATTGTATCTTTTGGAACCCCATGTTTCCAAATACATGTTTCAGGAGCACCATCCATGATCACACTATGTTTCTTAAAAGAAAAACAAGGTGCCCTTAGAATATGTTTTATAAGAACATGTATTTGATGAACAAGAGGTTTGTTCTTCTTCTTGTCAAACGAACAACCAAGAGAAAATAAAGATATTAAAGATAAGCATGTATATAAGTAAAGTATTGTATGAAGGGAATTAGGAAGAGTAGGGTTTATTATCATGCGGTTTCACCTACCACTTGTTTCAGTTTGTCATAGACATTGTGCCCGTGCCTTTTCTGTACGTGGCTTTGGATCTCGATGGTGACATCACGTAAGGCCATGAAACATGTCCTGAGGTAGGCAGGAAGTGTATGCACAAACCCTAGGTCCCACCTGAATTAAAAAAGCAATGGAGTACTTAGCAGACCACAAAATTAAGAGGTGCATTTGTTCTTCACAAATTGCTAGGAATGCTGAATTACATGCATAATCAAATCATATTAATATGATCTTAGTAATGCTTGGATGAAAATCATATGCCAAGTCATTTTTTCAGTTTAACATGTTCTTATAATAATAATTAAAAAATGAATGGCTCTTATGACATCAAATTTTCAATGGTAAAAAAATAAATATTTTTCTTAAAAACAACTTCAATTAAAACATGGTAGAATGTTCATATTTTCTTTAAAATAATTTTTGTCAAGAATTTAGGAGGCCTAGCTTTTGTCGGTAGTCAAAATGGTCTAGGAAGAACACTACTTCATAAAATGTAGCTCAGAGGGTAGATCCTCGACAGGACAGAAGGAAAGATATTTAATTGATAGGACGAAAAGGGACAAAACGAACGAAAAAAATGTGCCTCCCTCTTTAAACGTCACACGAAGCAAATTAACGGCAGGTTTGAATCAACGTCGTTTTCCTGAATTTAATTTATAGGCTTTAAGCCCATGTGATGGAAACACTGTACGTAGCAATGAAAGGAGAAGAAGAACAGAAGAGAAAGGGTGATGATCAGTTCACCCTCACCTGGCAACTGCTTCTGTGAAAAGATGCAGCTCCTCCATCGATCCGCGAACATCGTAAATGTCATCGATTGTGTAGATTAAGGCAACTACCTTTGTAATTTTCAACCTACAATCCGAGAGGTGTGGCTCTGGCAGCATTGAGAGCGGGAACATAAACCACACCAGCACCTGGTCTCTAATAAATCCCAGCTCTTCCGCCAATCCCAGTCCTTTCCACCACCTAGCAAGCACGGAGCCATGATTGACATCGTTATATATAGAAATACAAAATTATGCCATAAAGAATATAAAGAAGAAACGGAAGCTTCCAAATAGGTCACCGAATGTTTTTTGCATCCTCAAATTATTGGTAAGCACTTTTTACTTTCAACCTTTCTGCTCCGATAATTGTTGAAAATAAAAGTTCTTGAAAACAGATCTACTCGTGTTTCTGACTGTCATAAAGACAGAGATTGGGCTTTGTTAATTAATTCTATAAAACTTTTCTCAGAGTATCTGAAATCTTTAATCAGGAGATCAGATCGACGCGCTTACTTGGAGACCTCCCACAGCTCCTTCCGGTACAAGGACTGTGTGTAATCGCAATCCAACTTCGCTAGCTCTATCAGGATATCATGCTTGCAGTCCTCTCCATCTTGGCAATCTTGAATGTAACGCCTGGCCTGAAATCCGGCCAAGCTGTGGTGGAACGGCTGCTCCAAGGCCCGGGCCACCTTAGTCGAGGCCTCCAGGAAGGGCTGCAGTTGTGAAGTAGCGAAGGATCTAGCTTCATGTAGCGACACTTCACCGTCTATCCCAAGAAAAGAGGCCTCATATAAACTCAGCAGCCCCCTCACATCTTGTTCCAATTCATGTTTGAATGATCCTTTCCTATCTTTGAAACTTTCAAAAACTCCTGCAAATGGACCGTGATCACGATGATAAATTCCAGCTTCATTCTAAAGAACGGAAAATGAAGGAAAGAAAGTTTTTCTTTTAACTGTTTTCGTTTCAAGTTTACCTGGGGAGACATAGCAACCATGTTGTCTCAGCAGTCTGAATGCAAGACTCACATCATGGAGATCAAGCTCTTTGATCATACCATCATTCAATAAATTACCACGAACGCAGCTCAAAATGTTTCCAATCTCTTCTTCGAAATAATAAGCGACCCCTAGCTGCTGGATGGCATCTACCAAACTCAACATCTCCGACGTGTTTGCAGCAGATCTGAGAATCAACCTCACTTTGTTCTTCAACGCCTCCATCCTTTGTAAGGACACAACCTGTGTATCAATGCTGGCAAATTTTAACAATAACTTTACTTATTATTGCTTAAAAAGACACTGATTTCATAAAATTAAATTGAGCCATTGGTTTTAGTTTGTTTGATGAATTTAAATGGTAAGACTCCTCCCTAACTTCTATTTAATCTCTAGTCTGGTTTAGTGTTTGAGCCCCAAACACAGACACCCGTGTTGGAGAGCCTTAAAGACTGAAGAACCCAACCGTGGAACCAAAGAAAACGGGATAACAAATAAAAAAAATGGCTCCCCAGCTAGAGCAAAACGGGGATCATGACAAAAATATGTGCTTCTTTTTGTTTGATCACTCAACCAAAAGTGAGTGGTCTGTTTTCCGAGGGGTCAAAGATATAAACGGTGGGACGTTCGGTTGACTCCAGTAGAAGGAGAATGTTCGATTTCCCTTTCCGCTGGATGAAACAGACGGGAACTGAGGAACAAAAATAATCACACTCTCCCAACACAGCCATGAACCATGCGTCTGATCATAGATAGTAACTGTGCCTCGGGAGCAGCCTATGGATCCGATCAGGACGACAGTGTTCATCGATTCAGCGACCTGTTAATCCCCACTTGGGTACGCGATCCCAATGGTAAATCTGACGGACGATCGAGCATGCCCAGGACACCAGAATTCACTTGATATATACTTGCCTTCCTCTCTCTGGCTAGCGAAGAGACCAAGTTGTGCTCCGAAGTGCTGCTCCGATAGTTGGGACTCAAACGAGGGACGAGCGGAAGGTTGCCGTTTAATTGGGTGGCGGAGGAAGTAGAGTTGCTGACGTTCTTATTCAGTGCCTCTCTCTGCTGCATCCTCGGTGGGCGCTGGTCGATGGTTGCGGAAGGCAAAAGGCAAAAGCAGGAAGTAGTTGACATGGTACTGATAAAAGAGAGAGGATGATGAGATCAGAACTGTTCTTCCCTTGCCGGCGAGTGATCGAGAAACGGAGAAGAAGGATGCCGGTCGACGGTCGGACCACAACGTCGATGTAGCATTTATAGAAGGAGCCGGCCCATTCTTTTCTTCCCTTTCCACGGCTACCCTTTGCTTGTCGACAAATTCACGAGAGAGAGAACCTAGCTCGTACCAGTTTGGCAGCTTCATCGTTGCACAGCACACTGAAACCTACAAAAAGAAAGTGTTGTTATGAGCAATGGTGTCAGAACCGATTGGGTGAATCTGTGAATCAATCGGAATCGGGATCGAAATAAATTTGTGGACAGGAAAATTAACTTTTAATTATGAAAAAATATCAAAAAATAAAAAAATAATTTAAAAGCTCCTGACAAAGTGAAAAAGAAACGTTTCAAAGCCCAAAAAATATCAAGAATAAAGGATTGGACTAATGGCATGCGGCTCTAACAGCACAAAATAATTGTGGATTATGAAGGTTCGAAGAAACTAAAAGGAGGTTGGTTCTCCAAAATAATTGCCGTGTGGCTTTGCAAATTAGTCATTTACGTCTCCTTTGCATTATTAGTTCAATGAAGAAGACACCGACCTTTCTCCACATGAGGGTATTGGAACTATATTATTTAATTAGACCCTACATCTCGCTGTCAAGTCAACGGACCAACCATTCCAGTCAAAATTGACTGCAAAGTGCAACTTATATTTGCATGTGTAAAAGGTAATTTTGCAAAACAATTCTTTGTATTTATTTTGTCCAATTTCACATCTATAGATAATTGATTTCCCTCCAGTCAAGATTGACTGCAATGCAACCTGAATATGCATGTGTTAGAAAAGCAAAAATAAATAAAGGCGGGTACTTTTGCAAAACAATTCTTTGTCCAATTTCATATGCCTTGCTTACTTACCTACATATAATAATTGATTGCCCTCCCATCAGCTATACAAACATTTTTAGCTAGGAATTCTCATTTTTAGCTAGAGAATATTGCATTGCAAACTCTTCTTTCCCTTTCTTTATAACTTACTAGAAAGCAAATCAATCATCCGTACTTTGCATTATTAGTGCATACAGACAGTAGTTGTATTTACAAAAACCGTCCACGTGACTATATTTATTTAGGCAAAGAAACTCTCAAAAACGCCTCTTGTGCCATAACACAAGAACCGGCCCTTAGTTTAAATTAATTAATTTATTTGATTGTTGGTGAAATTTATGCAATTTAGTGTACTTTTTCTGACCCAATACAAGCACACACTTTCTAGGTTACCAGATATCATAAAATTAGAGGCGCTATTAAAAAGTTTTCCAAGGGAAAAAGCTTTTCCTTTTAAGTTTCAATAAAATTAATTGAGATTATTCAGATTTTCAAAAGATTCAAGCACTCATTGACGACGCAACTGGTCGGTCATAATTTAATTTTTTGAGAATGAGGAGTTAAAAAATTTCTGGTTAAAGGAGGAGCACTACTGGTTAAGAACATTCACATCCAAAAAATTTAAAACAATAAATGAAATATCAATATATAAATGAAGTAAATTTTGTGGGTTGGTGTGAAAATATACTTAAAGCTCCTGCTGCTGCCCAGGGGCGGAGCCAGGATTTTTTCTCAGGGCGAGCCGAACGGTCCAACTAACTGTAATACATTATATATATATATATATATATATATATATATATATATATACTCACACACTTTAGACATTTAAAAACCATAGTGTATTAAAAGTGAGCATATGTCGTATAAAATTGCCCACGTCATGAACGTGAAGCGCGACCTGTCCTACGGCACATTTTAATAATTGTTTGTGTCATTAGCACAAAACGCGATCTATCCTAAACAGATAAGGTGCTCTATTTCTATTACAGTGACGTAGGTGTGGACATAAAGTGCACATACAAACATCACAACAAAAATATAGCAAACAAAGACATCTACAAACTAGAAAACCAAAATAAATATTACTTACCTAAAACAAGCAATTTTGCATTCTTTCTATACAATACAATCTGTTTTTGCCTTTATTTTTATTGAAAATAGTTCCATATCATCATTCATTCACCTGCACAATAAAATGTAAATAAAAAATATACCATTTATTATTGCAACTAAATAATAACTCAAATAAACATTAACATAAAAAGGATGCAACAAAATACTTTACCTATTGTAATTGTGCTCTACGGCTTTTCATCTTGTAAAAGGCATCAATGATATCATCTGAATCATACATTTGAGCAATTTCTTTTTCAATATACAAAAGTAGACAATCTGCAAAGAATTCATCCTCCATTTTGTTACGCAACCTTGTTTTAATAAGTTTCATAGCAGAGAATGCCCTTTCTGTGGTTGCAGTGGAGACAGGAAGTGTTAGAATGAGACTAAGCAACCTGTATACATAAGGATATTCTTCACTTTTTCTACTTCGTATCAATACTTCACATACATCTGATAGTGTACCCAAATTTTGAAAACTTGGATGATGACAAATATCATTCTTGTAATGTCTCAACTGATAATTTAAACTCATAAAATCTGAGTCAAGAAAATCTTCAGGATAGAACTTCTGTGCAAGAGTGTATGCATCTTGTGCATTAAACGACTCATATTGATCTCTAGGGTTGAATGTCGACATCAAACGAAGTATTTCCATAGAATTCTCATTAAATCTATTATTCAACTCTACCAACTGAGAATCAATGGAAGCAATAAAAATATCAACATGATAATGATGTCTCACTGTAATGAAATTATGTTCACGACGAGAACGTGATCCTCTTACAAAATATTGAGCATCTATATCTGGAATAGGGATATCATGTGTCATACAAAATGCTCTCACAGTATCTATAAATGAATCACAACTAGTCTCTCTAAGTTCTTGTAGAAACTTTTTTGAATTACAAACCAAAACCATTGCATTTAGAATGTCTTGTCTTTCTCTCTGTAATGCCTGACAAAGAATATCACTCTGTCCCAAAATTTCTTGTACCAAATGCAAAATAAATTACAAAGTCAAATGATATTATCATTTTGTAAGCTGAATTACCTTCACCCCGTATTTGATATGTTGATCCATTATCTCTTAAATTTTCCAATACTACACATGCTACATAGAACATTTTTATCAAACTACACACAGACGAAAAATGAGATCCCCATCTAGTATCACCAGACCGTTGTAGTGATCCAATTTGATTAAGTCCTCTTCCTGTCTGAAGTTCATCTGTAGCAATTCTAAATGCAATTTCGTTTGCTTGAGCTTCGTGCAATTCATCATTGCGTTTACTGCTTGCACTAACAACATTAATTATATATGTCAACTGTTCAAAAAAGCTATGAACATCAACAACTTCTCTTGAAGCTGCCACAAGTGCAAGTTGTAATTTATGAGCAAAACAATGAACATAATATGCATAAGGACATTCATTCAAAATTAATGCTTGCAATCCATTCCATTCACCTTGCATATTACTGGCACCATCATATCCTTGACCTCGTATATCTTGAATACTGAGATTATGTTGAGACAACAAAGTGAAAACTGCATTCTTCAATGTAATTGCTGTAGTATCCCTCACATGCACAACATCAAAAAATCGCTCTTGAACTTGACATTGCTTATTAACAAATCTAAGAACAACAGCCATTTGCTCTCTCTTGGTCTCATCTCGAGCTTCATCAATAATAATACAATATTTAGCATCACCAATTTCTTCTATAATTTTAGATCTCACTTTACTTGCAAAAACATGTAAAATTTCTTTCTGAACTGTTGGTGATGTATATTTAGCATTTTTGGGGGCATTATCCAAAACAACTTGTGCAACTTTGTCATTATAATTAGCTAAAATTTTAATGAACTCAATAAAGTTACCTTGATTTAATGAACTTGAACTTTCATCATGGCCTCTAAAAGCACAAGCTTGGAACGCCAACCAACGAACTGTGTCCACAGATGCCTTCAATCTCAAACGATTGTTGTAAACAAGCTCTGAACTTTGCTTTTCAATCATTTTATCTATGTGTACGCTTTGACGACTTAAGTCATTAAATGCTCGCACATTCATATTATGAGGCGAATTTTGACTTGTCCCTTCATGACTACGAAAAGCACATGTTTTCTCACTACCACCCACCCTCTTCCAAGCTCTGAATCCTTCAGTAATAAATGGACTGTCATTTGAATGTGGAGTACAGAAAAGATAACATGGTAAACAATATGCACTATCTGTCTTTGGAGAATATTCTAACCATGGAAATCTTTGAAACCAAGAACTTTGAAATTTACGAGGATGACTTGAAGAACCTGACACTGGATATCTATGAAGCTTATGCTGATATAACCCATAATTGATATATGCTCGCCTAACTTCATCTCTCTTATTTATTGGTATCTCCCATATAGGACGTCGCAACCTTGGATCACGCACGATGCTTTCTACAGTTTCAATTTTTGAATACTTAAAAGGTGGAGAATCTGAGTAAAAAAGAACCACATCAAGAGCTTTTGGACTAGAACAACCAGCATTTTGGTCTTCTCCCTCCTGGTTTTCTCCCTCTTGGTTTTCTCTCACTTGATCAATAACTTGTTTCTTTTTGAAATAATCTTGTATACTTTTCTTCATTTTCTCAATAAGCTAACACAAAAAATCTGAAATTTAAAATAGACAATAAGATTTATACACAACGAAGAAAGTACTCAAATTTTAACTTGTGAAAAGCAGGAATTTAAAATCAACCACCTTATAAACAATAGATAAAGAAAATTTACCTGTTGAACCTCTTGCACTATGTAGAACAATGAAGAGTTGTTTTCTCCCCTCGCTAACTTGCTTTTCGAATTACCACAAGTGAAGTAAAGTCTGAAAAATAAAACAAAGAATGATTTTAGGCCTTTATGAAGCTACTTTTATAAATTCCTACAGATGCCATTTAACTTTTTTCACTTCTCATCAAATCGCCATTTAACTTAAAACATTTAAGTGAAATGACGGATGCCAATCAACAAGTTCTTTCGCTGCTACTCTCCTATTTCACCAAGTTCTCCTACTCTACTAAGTTCATCTTGATGTGTTGATCATATTGCTGACTGGTGCTTCATTTTCTCATCTTTAAGACTACTAATGTCAGATAGTGTGCCTAGTGTATCACTAAATCCAAGGACAAAATCTTGATGATGTGGATCTGGGTTGTCCTGCAACCTTGTGCTTCTTTGAGTAATACTATGGACTCCTCTATGATTCATCCACACACATCATTAATCAAGTTGCAGTGTCATGTAAATGCATTATGTCACCAACAGGGCAGATATCACTACTCCATGAGAACAACACCAACAGGTTATACTGTGAAAAGAGTCATAAAGATCAAATTGTTGTTCTGTAATATAGCAAAAAGTCTGTCCAGCATTTACATGTGAAATCTGCCAATTTGGAGTTTTCCCTTTTCGTTAAAACAAGAGACAAGGAAAATCGAACAGTATTTTTGATGCCATTGATTTGGCTTATCTTTCTTTCTTCATTGTGGTCCAAACTCCAGAGAGATTAGATACAAGATTCAACACACCCACCAACTCTTCTAACTGCATGTATTCCCTTTTAGAGAATTGAACTCAATTGGTTGCCTCTGCAGTGAATGATTTTTTTTTAAAATTTTGTGTTGCAAAAATCCGTTGTGAAAGGTTCAATAGTGATGACAATTGCTTGCCTATGATTTTTTTAGTGACAGAATACATATTTTATAACAATTTTTAGAAACACAAACTAAAAAGAAAAAAAAATCATGTTCGACTAGAGAGGCAGCCTGCTGATTTGTCTTCCTCCTGAAATTTCAAGCAACTTTTCTTCCTCCTCAATTCACAGAAGTGGAAAATGCAACGTTTCTTTTTCCTTTGACTTAAAACAAATTGCTGCAAGTCCCATTTATAAGGAAGTTCCAATGTTAATTTTATCTATTTATGTGAGTGATTGTATGGGGTATCCCAAATCCCACTTAAAGTAAAAAGAATGCCGTGGGTACTGGGTACTGAAAACATGACTGCAAAGTAAAAAACATGTGAGAACGGCAGCCATCAATGAAGCATTGAAGCCCATAAACAGTTCGTGGATGCAGAGAAAAATCTGCCAAGCCACGTTAAGATTGTGTTCACAAAACGTCAAAATCTTAGAAATTAAGACTAGGAAAAATAAATCACGGCAGGAAAAGTCATGGAAAACGATGAAACTGTGAACGATTAAGATTCAAAGTTAAAAAATAAATAATGTGCATAATAGAAATTAGAAACCCACGGTCCACCATAGACAAAAGAAAAATGACAGACAAGGTTAACAAAAAAGAAACACAAAAACTAAATGAAAAAAACGGCCCCACCATATTTCACTAAGCAACAAAAATGAACAGAGAAGAAAGTCAGGAAATGGCCCCACCTCTTCTTGAAGCTAGCAGGCAGCAGCGACCAGCGTGCTCGTGCTCAGCGCCTCTTGTCTCTTCCTTTTCGTCACGCTGCAGACCTTCTTCAGTGCGGTAGTCGGTGCTCCCTTTTTCTCTCACTGGTTTTCTTTATCACTCTCAGACCCTCTTCTTCTCTCTTTATCTCTCGTTTTCTCTCCCTCGTGCGTTTTTCCTTTTTTGAAAACCTAGGGCAAACAAAAGTGGGGCGGGCCATGGAGTTGGAGTTGGATCCAGGTAGGGGTTGGGCCAATTTGAACCCGGATATGAATACTACATAAAATTAATAAAATTTTTAAATTTTTATAATTAATTTTTTTTTTCCTCCACTTGGGGTAGGGCCATGGCCCAAGCGGGCCCCCCCTCCCTCCGCCACTGCTGCTGCCGATCATGAAGGTCCATCAATGGTATTGGCGTATCATCGAAAAAAACCAACATAGAGTAAGTATTTTATGGATGGCAAACCCCTGCCTATATAAATAAAATAATGGATGACATGAAGCCCCACCCCAGTGGCGTGAGCAGCAGAATGACAAGTTCATGTTGTTGTCATTGTTTCTTTATATATGTGGCGGGCGAGGCATGAGGAAAAGAAGAAGCACGTTATTTATTTTGCTACTTTTTTATTCAATATCATCAAGATTTGCCTTTGACGAATGAACATGTTTGATGAGAAGTGACATTCTGCACCTGGAAATACAATTTCACACATGGTACCACTACTTTAACTTCACCTGCTTTATGTCCTCACTACCAAGCAACCGGAGTTCAGGATTTTTAATTAAAAAAAGTTGAATTATAGTTTCTAAATTTTGATAAGGACCAAATTATCAATTTTGTAAATTTTTTATATATAATAAATGAAAATTTTCAAAATTTACATGTACTTTTTTTTTTTAAAAAGAGGGGTCAAGGCTCTTGCCAGCCCTTTCTTGGCTTCTCTCCTACCTATACATCATTTTCACTAGGCAACTGAAATAATTTCCATATGAAGAGAATCTGATCCTTGTTAATTTTTGTGTGTGCAATTGCCCACACAAACTGCAAACATTACAAATAAATTGAACTTCGTCATCACAAGTTCATTTTTAGTGATAAAAGGATATATCAGTTGATTTTTGATATATTATTAAAAGAATAAATAATTACAGCAATATTCGCAGCAGCTAAACTCCAAGCAGTTTATATGTTATGTTTAAAAGGACAGGGCATAAACCCTATCTTCAAACCCTGTTGTCACAAACCGGAGTCGTGCACACAACGTATATGAAAAAAAAAAGAGGTAGTTGAGGTATTTTAAAGATTTTTTTTTTTTTAAACTTTTTTCATTACATTTCGAGGTATTTTACATGTTCTGATTTACTAATATAAGTTTGGGCTCAGATATGATTCTCTTAGTAGGGTCCAACCCGAACAAAACTGTTAGCTTCCTATTAGTTAAAGCCTTGGAAAAGAAGGGCTGTTTTGATGACCTTGGCAAATCAAGTCTATAATGATCCACTGTAGTTGCAACATCACTATATCGAAAACCAAGTACAACTTTTTTCCTTTTTCCATTTAACAAAAATGAAATACCTTATATTGTAGTGTATCATAGATGAGAGTGGGCACCGGGCTAGTTGCGGCCTATAATTTTATTAATTAGAAATATATATATACATATATATATATTTATATATATATATATATAAAGTAACCTTTTTACTAACATTTAACAGAGCAGTGCCACGCTGAACCGATAGGGTCGGCCGAGCCTGAGCCCAAGCCTCCAAAATGGGGTTGGGGATAGGGTCGGCCGAGCCTGAGCCCAAGCCTCCAAAATGGGGTTGGGCCTGCCTAGGCTAGACTTCAAATCTGGTGGAAGCCAAAACTCTAATGAAAATGAAAGAAATGAGGAAACAGGAAGCACATGGTTTGGTTCATCAGGAACCTATCCACCAAACGAAAGGAAAACCTCTCTCTTCCTCACTTTCTTTGTTCAATAGCAAATAAAAATTTAAGTACAAGAATTTTTTTCTTCCCATTCTCTTTCTATAGTTATCATGGAGTTGCTTGTGAGTTGTGACTATAAACAAAGTTTGAACAACCATTTCTTTAACATATAAACAAGGGAAATGTGTCTAGATGTGTTAAAGTGTCCAATGAATTTAACTAATTTTTGGGTTAGATGCATGTATCCATATATTATTGTTCTCAAACCACCCCTTATGAAACACTATATTTCATTTTTTGTCACGTAGTGTGTGCTTAAATTATGAAGTGCCATAGCTAGGGGCCTGGCCATCCGCACACCCCTTTTGAGATTTTAAAATTCAAGATTTACGTATTATATTTTCAAAAAACTTTGTTTGGCCCTTGTGAAAGTTTTGAAAACTATAATGAACCCCTTTCAAAAAAAAAAAAAAATTGTACCCCCTCCAACAAAACAAGAAAATCTCAGCTCCACCACCGGATAGGATAATGTGAAACTTTTAATTCCAATATATATCTTGGAAAACTCAAATTAACAAGGCCAATTCTGTTGAAGTGGACTCTATGGAGAAATAAATGTTCAGCCTTTTACAATAGATCTACATACTCGTTTTTTGCTTCTTGAAGTTCTAAGATATGCACAATGTATAACTGAAAGTGGATCCTTTGGAAGTTCATTCTTTCTTCTTCACTGCGTCCCGCGTTAGACACCCAGTGGCTGGAGACTGGAGACTAGTGATTGATGTTTGGGGACCAGCGACGGCAGAAATGGCTGTCACCAACCAACCACCACGTGTGACTGACTGAAATGTTTTGAGATGATGGATATTTTTATCTATTTCTTTTTTGTTTTAGGTTTTATTTTTATTTATCAACAGAAAAATCAGTGGCCAGCGATTTCTAGTTATCTCTCTTTCTGCATTGAAACCCTTTGTCGTGATTGTAGGTTCCTGAGAACCTGAAAAAGAGGGAGCTGAGACTGTCGTCGTCATCTTTAGGAGGTCTTGCACATCGTTCTTTCTTCTTCACTGCGTCCGGCGTTAGACGACCTAGAGACTAACGAATTGTGGTTGGAAACTGGCAATTAACGTTTGGGGACCAGCAATGGAAGAAATGGCTGTCACCAACCACCGGTGACTGATGAAATGTTTTGACATGATGGGTATTTTTTTTTTAGGTTCTATTTTTATTTATCATCGAAAAGACCAGCTGCCAGCGATTTCTAGTTATCTCTGTCACCATTGGCATTGAAATGAAACCTTTGTCGTTATTGTAGGTCCCCGAAAACCCAAAGAGAGGGGACTTTTGTTGATCGGTTGGTGGCTGAGATGTATTGTCTGGTTAGGTTGAAGCTTGGGAGGAGGGCTGCTGACATCTGTTAGTTATATTTACTTTAGAGAGAGGAAATATGAAACTGACCTATGTCACTTTAGTGCTCGGTTCCGTGTTGATGCGGGTGCTGGTGCCAGTGTTGGTACAGGTGCTGGAACGGTGCAGTGATGGTATTTTATTATTATTTTTTTTCAATTTATTATATATATAACAAAATAAAATTTAATAATATGACATTTTAATTAGGCTCGGATGTGAGTTGGAGCTGCACCCATGTCCGGCACCCGACTTAATGACTTAATGCGGACTCCCGTGACTTAAAGCTGACTCTAAACAGTGGGGATAAGTGGTCACCTGGTGCGAGTGACCGAATGAAATCATCAGTCCATTCAACGGTCTTAAAATCGGCAGTCTGCCTTAAAACTCTCGAGCATCTTTCAACTGTGGAGAACACTTTGTTTAAGGGAAGACGGTATGGCCGCAGCTGGTGTGGCTTGCTTTCCGAAGCAAACGACAAACTTACAGAACTAGTTCCCTGACGGAAGCACAAAAAGGGTTCCATCGAAACGAAACTTCCCATTCTGCGACAGTTGTTGTGCTCTGCTTACTGGGGTAGAGCCCTTGGACTTGCCGCTGCTACAGTCTGGAAAATTGATAAGCTTCTTGCCAATTTTGTTTGGGCTGACACTGATCACCAGCGGCGGGGTCATCAAGCTCAGTTGGACATATGGGCGGAGTAGAAATTTTTTAAGAGAGAACAAGTTTTTAACAGAGAAAATATCATTTTTGTAGTTGGACAACCTTGTGTAAGCCGGTTGGTGAAAGGGGAATCGACATCCATACTCTCAATAGGGCTGTGTTGATCCGATGGCCATTAATGGTGGAAGAAATACCTCCCTCTTAACAGCCTTTGGGTACCAAGTCTGATGACTGAAATTATTGTCAGAAGACAAAGAACCGCATCAACGTCCCTTGCCCACACATGAGGGCACGCACAAACTCCACGCCAGGAAAAAAAAAAAAAAAAAGCCTCAGCAAAAAAAACTTGGTGCATGCTTGTCACATGGAAAAGTACGTCTGATCAATTGTCATACTTTCCGGATGTTTCTAAAATTATCATGCATAAGATCAATTGTCACATGGAAAACTTTATTTCGGTCTTTATTAAAGTTATCATACTTTCTGAAATTGTTGTGAATCTCCGTTTCCTGATCACCAACTTCGCAAATTAACCTTTGAAATTAACATATATTTTAAAACGAACCAACGTGTGTATATAGGCTATAGAAAAAACTTAAATTTAAAATGATTTTCAATTTGTTTTTTATTAGTATGTTAGCCGGATATGGAATTAATGCACGTTTTGGCCGATCACATGGTTTGATTCAATCTCCTATATTCTGATTTTATAAACCTGCCGATTGGCAGTGTATCTGCCTATACATTAACGTTCTATATTTTCCTCATTTCGAATTGATGTCTGACGTTGGGATGCGGGTCCAAATTGTCTAGCTAAGGAGAAAAGATATGCACATGCTTTTCTATGATTGCCTACAACGAGGTTCCAAGAAAGCGGGGATCATCACGAGAATCACATTTTCCGGATCCTGCAGTGCAGACGAAGGTTGGTCGTCTTGTTCTATATAAATGAATTAGAGGCTCGTTCCTCCAATTCATTGGGAATTGGGCTCTAGTTCCACACAACCGACGCCCGCCTTTGAGTCTTTTCATCGAATTGGTTCTTCTGTTGCCAATATGGTTCAAGGTTTAGGTTGCAACATCTCCATCCTTAAAACTGAGGAACTCAAGGAGAAAGTAAGGAGGAAGTTCAATGATACCAACGACGAGTCGGAGCTCTTGAAATCTATCGACTCTCTCCATCGCCTCGATGTTGCTTACCACTTCTCTCAAGAGATGGAAACTAAGTTGAGCTCCATCTACCATAAATTTATGGAAGATTCGACACTGACGATCATGACTTGCATTCAGTAGCCCTTCGATTCAGACTCTTACGGCAGCATGGCTTCTGCGTCTCCCCAGGTGAATCCAATCCAAGCCGGATTGTTCTGACCCGTCTTCAATTTCCACCACTCCCTTGGTCATGTTTTCCTCCCCTGCATTGTGCATTAAAAAATACAGAGTTTCATGCAGTTAGCCTCAGGTGAATAGCATAGGTGGGCAGGGTAGGAGGCGCACGCAACTTACACACGCAGTAAAAGTGGACGGACGTTTGTGAAATTTTTTTAAAAGAAATATTCTTTCTTGTCTTCATCCTTTTTTTTTTTTTACTGAACGTATTTAACCATACTAAAATCATGCACCAATATTATGCATATAACCAACTTCGAGCTGTCATGCGTCTTAGTTAGATTTTCATGGACACTATACCTCTGCATTTAAATGGCGGGGGTACACTACATAACTAAAAAGGGAGTATCAGTGTGATCCTTAAAAGAGAGTATCACTGCGATCCCTAACAGCCACCTAGCTCAAGACCTTCAAAGCAAAGAGAATGGAGAGACTTCGAGGTCTCATTAGGATGGTGGGTCGTAATCTTCTCACTTGCCTGTCAAATAGCAGCAGTCACAGCTTTAGGAGTCATTAACCGTCAAAATTTAATACTAAAGAATTTTATAGCTCTGTATGTGATTTTAATGGCAGATCTGTATGTACAACAAATTGATGTGGGGAAGTCTGGTTGATGGACACGAAGTAACAGAAAATATTGGACAATCGATCGTTATCAAGATGCATTCAAGAAAAGATAGCATGCATCACACTCGCAACTTTTTCCTTCCCTTTCGTAGCGGGCTAGTTGAACTAATTCTTTCTTATTTTACGACGTAGATGTATTTCAAAGGTTCAAGGATGAGGAAGGGAGATTCGACCTCGGTTTGGCAAAAGATGCAAGTGGTTTGATGAGCCTGTATGAAGCTGCACAGCTTGAACATCCAGGAGAAGACATCCTCGAAGAGGCCAAAAACTTTGCTACATCACACCTTCAGGCATTAGTTCCATTTCTTGAACCCTCTCACGCCAAGCAAGTAGAGCATGTGCTAGAGCACCCTTTCCATAAGAGCTTGCCTAGGGTTGAGACAAGACGTTGGATAGACATTCTCCGAGATGGCTGCGAAATAGATCGAGATATGGTAGATCTAGCGATATTGGACTTCAACCACGTCCAGTCCATTCACCAAACAGAGCTTAAAGAATTTTCTCGGTAAACCTTTTTCATTCTTTCTTTGGATCTTACACTCTCGTCTTCTCATCGCTTGTTTTGAAAAAAAAAATAATAATAATTGATGTGCTGCGGTTAACATATATTGCACGATCTAATATACTCGAGGAATTCTTGAAGGTGGTGGGAAGAGACAGGAATAAGTAAGGAAATGGGATCTCTTGTAAGGAACCAACCTATGCTTTGGTTCATGTTATCCTGTTTGGCGTTGCCAGAGCCACAGTTCTCAAGGTGCAGGATTGAACTTGCCAAACTTACAGCGATGGTCTTTGTAATTGATGATTTCTTTGATGTTTGTGGAGAGTTTGAAGATCTGGTCCTCTTCACTGAAGCTGTCGACAGGTAAACCATTAATCTTGTAAGGCCAACATATATATTCACATCGATTAGTTGCATTCGTCTCAATTAGACCAGGTGAAATTTTCACTTATGGGTAATAGTACTCTTCAAAAATGGACTTGTGTGAAGCCCACAATGTAGATCGGTGGTCCATGTGATGAAGTCATCGATCAGTCTCATTAAGTTTGTCATTGTTCATGTTCCTTAGCACTGGTTGGCCATCCTGGCTCTGTAAAATTCAGACACGGATCCAAGATGTAAATTTGGTGACACCAAACAGATCTAACATGCAACATGATCAAGCGGCTAATTATTTCTAGATATATATTTGATATTGCATTTACTGACTGTTTTCACTGATGAATCACAATTGGATTTTCAGTTTGGACCCAACATCTGTGGAGCCGCTTCCCAACTGCATGAACTTGTGCTTCGTGGCTTTAATGAACGTAGTGAAAAACGGAATTGGATTTTTGGCCCTTAAACCGCAGGGCAGCGTCGACATACTCCATCGTTCCAATGCAATGGTATGGCTGCCAATTCTTTCATGTCTTCTACAATGCGTTTGTTTGGTCATGTCCACCAGTCTTCATGTTCCATTTATTAAGTTTACCCATCAATATTTCTTCGTCCCGATACTTATGTTTAGGCATTGGAAGGGACGTGTAGCAAATTCCTTCAAATCAACAAGCAATAGTTACCAATTAAAGCACATCAATTCAGACACCCAAGTGTTGATGCTTTTAGTTGCAAAAAATTTGAAGAGAAACCCAAGTGTTGTGATGCTTTTAGTTGTTCCATACAATTCAAACACCTTTACGGGTCTCTCTTTTCGTGTGGCAAGTATTTAACTTGTCGAGTACGCATTTAACTTGTCAAGTACGCGTTCTTGATGTTAGAAAGAAGGCTTTTTTGATCTAAGAAAAAAAAGATGGAAAAGAAAAAGTGATCCTACGAGAATGACGGTATGAATAGATCGATGGGACCACAAATGAAATGAATGAAACGTGCGAGAGGAAAACAGCGTTTTCTTGAATACGCAAAACAGGCTTTCCACGTTCAAGGAGTTGCTTTTAATGTTTATATATTCATCAACATTTCATCTATTTCGTTTGAACATAACAAAGGGAGTCACTTCACCAAATTAATTTCTCTATAAATTGTCATCAATTATTGAGCACGAGGTTTAATTGTAAATATGGGGATTTTGCTTCTAAATATTCCTTTTTATGCAAGTTTGTGCAAGCTACAACTGCTATTGATTAGTATCCCCAAAAGTGAAAAACGTAAATAAGCATTTTGTCACGTAGCATTAACGTTACACAGAACACCAATGTCTTTGCATTTTGCCATATGATTGTATATCTTAAACGATGAATATATGTCACAGTCGTTTGATGCAGATTTATAATAATCTTAGAGCTTTTACACCAGCTGATTGTTGATGGCCCCAAATCACCAGCACTACTAAGGTGGTTTAATTTTGAAACTTGCAGTGGGGGTCTCTCTGCAATGCTTTTCTGCAGGAGGCGAGATGGTTGAGATCGGAGTATGCACCAACTGCAAACGAGTACCTAAGGGCCCGTTTGATGGGCAGATGAAATTTAACGCGGTAAATTTACCAAGGTAAATTTTTCTAGAAAAATTTAGTGGATGAAATTTTACCCTCTTCCAAAACGAGGCCCTGTTTGATTGTCGGGTGAAATTTAACGTGGTAAATTTAACCATGTTTGATGAACATGAAGAATTTAACGTGGTAAATTTAACCATGTTTGATGCACAGGGAAAATTTAACCTGGAAAATGTTGTTTTTTTTCTCCTCCCCAATTCCACTTTGGAAGGAGTAAGAATGCTAACTTACAAAACAACAAAAGATCACCACTCAAATAAATGCCACAAAAGCTTGTGTTTCGAAGTAGAAACATCTAACGAGAAAGATCATCACCTCATCACCGATTCTTATATGTACAGATTACCCAAGCACACCACCAAACGAGAAAGATCATCACCTCATGAAACCACCACCAAGCCAAAACCAATAAACAAAAAATGGACTGTAGAACCCATATATTTCTTCATCAATCATCCCAAAACAAATCACCATACAGCCAGTTCATTAAAAGACACGGCCATTCACACGATATATATAACAAAAGGCAAAAAAAAATATCTAGCAACACATTACAACAGAAAACACCTTCTTAACTTAATCTACAACTGCAAAAGTTATATATTTGTTCCTAAAAACATTACACAGAAAGTGTCCACAAAAGTTACATGAGTACGAATCCACAAAATGGTGTACTTTCTACTAAGAAGAAAAAACAAAGTTCAATGAGTACATATCCAACAAAGAAAACATGTAATCACAAAACAAGTAATCCAACATTTCTGGCTGCACTTTCGTTCTTCAAACTTCGTGTCTTCTATATCTTGTTTTGCGATGACATCTTCAATGAGTGGAGACCTACGTACTTGCACACCATATTTGTTCTGGAGATACTCATGCATGTGATTTTCTGCTACTTGTAATGAATCAAATGATCTGAAGATGGCACCCTTGTACCGATAGACTAATGGTTGGCACCGCTCCCAGCTGTCATATATGCCTCGCTCACGTCCTTCGAAAACCACATAGTACTTTTGGCGGGGCATCATCTTCGTTGTCCTGTTGAAAAGAAAACAAATGTCAGACAATCAAACAGAAGAAGTTGTCAACATTTATAAACAAACTTACTATTCAATTGATAATCTGTAAACATTTGAGATGATATAGCTGCTCTCAAAGCATTGTTGCTTCATCGCTGATGTGTTTGGCTTGCAATTTCAGGTTCGCTTAAGACGAAGTTATCAATCGAAGGTGCATCTTCATCATCAAATTGCTCGGCATTTGGATTGTGTTCAATTATGAAGTTGTGCAGTACACATGTAGCAAGAACAATTTGAGCTTGTTTTTGGAAAGGATACTGAACTTGCATTTTCAATATTGGAAAACGACCTTTCAACATGCCGAAAGTTCTTTCTACTGTATTTCGGAGTGATGAATGCCTATGGTTGAATAATTCTTCTTCTGTTCTAGGTGAACGTGCTCCCCGAGTGTTAAACTCAGACATATGATAACGATGTCCTCGATAAGGTGTAAGCAAACCAACAATGTTTGGATACCCCCCATCAGCCAGATAAAATTTGCCTACAATTGAACACAATTTATTTATAGATTGATACATGCTTCTTAATAAAAGACTGAACTAGTTGGTGGAACTACGTACCTTCTGGGACAACAAATGGGTCTGTTTCATGATCTAGTGCATTGTACAATACTCTTGAGTCTGTTGCACTTCCTTCCCATCCAGCCAAAACGTAGTGGAATCTAGTATCTAGACCGACTACACTCATGACGTTTTGAGAAACAAAACCTTTTCTATTGCGAAACCTTGCTTGATCTGAAAAAGGGACCCAAGCAGGTATATGTGTGCCATCGATTGCTCCTAAACAATTCTATATGACAAGGCAACTAGTTAGTCATGTTGTAGTTTGTCATGTTGTATGTGTCATGTTGAGTTCAAGATGATGAAACTACCTCAAAATATGGAAAGAATCGTTTAGAATGTCGAATATGTGCTGGCATCATCTCATCATTGGGCCGGCGAACGTAATCCTTACCCAGTATACATATCGCTCGTAGCACTAGGCTGACATATTTACTTATTGTTTGTCCGGAATGTTGAAACGTATTTTAAACAGCACGATTCCGTTCATTATGTCCAATTGTCAAAAGCAATATAGCTACTTGTTTTTCTACTGTAATGTCACGAGCATCCTCCAACAAATTTCTATTCCTTAGAATGTTATATAGTCTCATATATGTATGTCCTTCCATACAGAGTAAGTCCAAACAATTTCTAGGATGACCGCGAAGCATTAGTTGGACAAAAGATGTACCAGCATCTCGAAATGGATGAACAATCCTCCTAGATGATGGTCGGTCTTTCAACCAAAAGAAGATGAAGACAAAAACCATTCGAATGATGAAAAGCACTCGTTCATCGTCGTCATCGAACATGTCAAAATCAATCATTTCGACTAAACTGCATATACATGTAAGGTACTTGAATAACAAAATCAATCATTTCGACTAAACTGCATATACATGTAAGGTACTTGAATAACAAAATCAATCATTTCGACTAAACTGCATATACATGTAAGGTACTTGAATAACAAAATCAATTATTTCGACTAAACTGCAAATACATTGCAACAATTTCTCACTACATGGATGTTCATGGAATAAAAAGAAAAACACACAACAAATGTTATTGTGCCAAATGAAACATACAAATAATTAAACTAATAGACATGGAATCTTACCTACAAATCACCAAGTCTACGCGACAACCATGTCAGCCGGTCTTCAGGTGGAACGTTGAGAAAGATCATGGAATTGGTTCCCTCTCCTAACAGGTCCAGACTCATCAGTCTCGTATGACTATCTAGTAGCCCTGTGTCCACCATCTCTTGTAAAATTTTACAACATTTGACATATTGAAACCCTCTAGAAGTATGTGTGAGGGAGTCCACATTTTTAGCTATACCGTTCAACAAATTGTAATACATGTCATTATTGGTAGACTTGTTCCGTTTTGACCTACGTGTACTTGTATTGGTTGTCGGATTCTCAGTTGTAGGAGTTGTAGGTAGTGGCGACTGTGTAAATGACTGTTCACTATCAGGCTGCATGTACGAAGGTGATGTCTGAGATGCAGGTGTACATGGGAGTGGTTCAGTCTCAGCTTCAAGCACGTTGTTTAATGTGACTGCGTTTTGCCCAGTTGCATGAGATTCGCCATATACCTCGGCGAACTCATCATAGTATCTCCAGACTTTTGGACCTCTGTACTTTTTCCTATTCGGATATTTCTGAAAAAATTCATGTGTTCAAATATTGCAGAAGCAAATACATGTGAGACAAAACCTAACAATATTAATTTTATAATTTACCTCAATGTAGTCGTTCCATACTTGGGGGTCGACCTCAATGCATTTGTTAATTGGGTCGTAGCCAAACCCACTTGTGTTCAACATTTCCTTCATCACTGTCAAGTTGGGTTTGAAATACTTCAATTTGTTTTTTATTTTGTCTTTCGTGAATTCTGGACCGAATCTATCCATCATTGCTTTTTCAATAGCTGTGTATGCTTTGGGCTTCAAACCTCCGCCGGATTTCATGCCAGGGATGCGTGACTGCTCCACAAGAAGCTGGACTAAGTAATCCATTTGTGGTTCAGTCCACGTAAGATTTTCTCTTGAAGGACCGTTGTCTTCCATGTTAACGTTTTGTATAATAATTCTTCACAGTAACAGTAATATAAATCTAGCATGAAGAACAGTTGTACGATAAAGAACGACAAAGGAGCATCAGAAACCAAAAGAAAAAGCATGACATAAAGTTCCCACCATTGCCAATGTGGTGCATAAGTAGACCTTTCATACACAGAAAAGAAAGGAAATTCATCTCAAGCTATGCTAATTACGCAATTATGATCTTACAATCCATATGTGCAGAAAATGGGTTTCCAATAACTAAACTTCACTCAAGCTATCTCAAAATTACCACCACATTCAGAAATTTGGAGTTCAGAAATAGATTCCCAATGAGGCTCCATGGCAAGAAGTTGATTCAAAAATTATTCTGCTCGCCACATTTCAAAGTTCACAACCACTTCGGCAATTCACAGAAGTTTAGAGAAAAATGCATGGCATTATCTTCAACTAGATAACAATGGACAAGCTCAAAGACACTTTAAACAGAAGCACATGGTATTAACTCCAAACAGAACTTCAAAATATGCAATCAATAGGGAGTAAATATGCTGGAGAACAAGATTGACCACATTCAAATGTTGAATCAACCATACAGGGAAATGTTCGCTCAGGAACCTAGAAAAATAACACAATGATTTGCCTGGAAGACGACAGACATTTATAAAATAACAGTTATCCTGTGGGCAGCTACACATACCCACTTCCTATAATTTTTGAATGATGAGGTAAATTAGCACAAAAAATTTAATAAGATCCTCTGTTACTTTATATAAATGAAAAAGAAAGGACATAGCAGCAGCAAAACCAAGAAGACATAAGCTTCAGATAAAACAAGATAGATCCCAGCACCTACATTCACAATATTCCAGCTTATCTAGTTTTCTTCATGAGAAGACGTCCCCTTATTCACTTACAAGGCCCCTTGATCACACTATAATGCTTTAGTGCTCAAGATTGTGAATGTTGGTTTTCAGACAGAGACAGGGACTATCGCAGGTTTCAAGAAAACTGAAAATCACTCGGCACTGTTACAAATATTGGTAATACCAGGTTCCACATTAGCAATATGGCGAGCATGGTTTTTGATCTCAAAATCAACACCCCACCACTCCTGCCAAACATAATCAATGCCCACTGTATACAGATATCTCACCAAGAACAAAGAGTGAAAAGGCGTGGGGTCACAGAGCAGAAACAGCAAGAAAGATGAAATTGTTCTCCATTTCCATTCTCTAAATAAAATAACACCAAGATCAAAAACTTCGAAGTAAACTGCAGAACCTCAAGAACGATAAGGATAACTACAATTCTTCTATTACTTAGCAGCTCGTTTACACAGACAGCCGCAAATAAGAACGATAAGAAATGTGAACACCCAACAAGAGAAACAAAACATGAAATTAAAGAAAAAAACACAAAAGAACCACACAAATCAAAGATACAAAAAGCGGAAATGGAGGAGTGAAGATTATGGCGTCTGAGGGAACTACCCAGCACAGAGAAAGGGGGGAAATGTGCGGAAGAAAGGGGGGAAATGTGGGCAGCTAGCGACGGGGAGAGAGAGAGAGAGAGAGAGAGAGAGAGAGCGACAGAGAGATATACCGGCATAAAAATGTCCGACGGCGGCCGGTTGAGGGTGTTGCGACGGTCGACGGTGAGACCTGGCAGTGAGAAGGCACGAGGGAGGAAAAAATGGGGGCGTTTGAGGGGGGAAAAAAATGGGGGCATTTGAAGGTGCTACCCAGCACAGAGAAAGGGGGAAAATGTGCGGAAGAAAGGGGGGAAATGTGGGCAGCTAGCGACGGGGAGAGAGAGAGAGAGAGAGAGAGAGAGAGAGAGAGAGAGAGATATATATATATACCGGCAGAAAAACCTCCGACGCCGGCCGCTTGAGGGTCTTGCGACAGTCGACGGTGAGACCTGGCAGAGAGAAGGCACGAGGGAAGAGGAGTTGCGGAGGGAGGTCGAGCGTTGCGGAGACTTCGAACGCTGTGGAGGGAGGTCGAGCGTTGCGGAGGGACTTCGAGTGCTGCAGCAGAATAGCATGATGGGTATATTTCGAGCGGGTGGAATTCCACCCGCTCCCTCTTCGGTTAAACGGGTGGAATTCCACCCCGTTTGATGGCTTCTCAACCGGGGGGGTGAAATTTCACCCGCCCGTACAAATTTTTCCTCCCCCGCCCACTTTCACCTGCCCATCAAACGGGCCCTAAAGAACGCGACCACCACCAGCGGCTTGATTCTTTTTCTAACCTATGCCTTCTTCATCTTGGGCGGCCAGCAGATGTCAATTATGAAGCCACTCAACGCCACTCCAAGACTCATCCACCTTCCCGCAGCTATATTTCGACTGTGGGATGATCTTGGTACCTCCCAAGTATGATGGTGCCCATCTCTTTGAAATATATCTCTCTCTCTCTTTCTCTAATGTAATCTTCTTGTGGTGTTTTTATCAGGATGAAAAAGATCGAGGATATGATGCTTCCTACATAGAGTTCTATATAAAGGAGAACGACGTTTAGGAAGAATGCGCACGCAAGGAAACTTTGAATTTGATTGGCGATGCGTGGAAGAAGCTGAACCAGGCGAGCTTGCAAAGTGGTCTTCATGATTTTCCTCCTGCCTTCATCAGGCTTGCCCTTAATTGTGCTCGCGTGGGGCAGCTGTTATATGCGTTTGGCAAAGACGATCGGCAAACAACCATCAAGGAACACATTAGGAAGATGCTTATTGAAAAAATTCATGTTTGACGGCGGCCACTAGCGTGTCATGGATAGAATTTTTCATCAAACATAAAACGAGAAAATTGAGGACCTGACAGCAACTTGGTTGGCTTCATGTAGACCGTCTCCCAAGGCCATGACACTGTGTTCCATGTAAGCCCTGTTGAAAAAATAAAAAAAAGTAAAACAAATAAGAACAAGCTTAAAAAACTTGTTTTTGCATGGTTTTTCACCAAGGCCATCGTAGCCTTAGTTACATAGACCAGCTTAAATTGTTAAAGTTCCTTTAATCTTGACAATGATAAATTTAGGAAATTAAATTTGATTTTTGTGGAAAGATTCCTTTATCATTAATTTTGATTGATCTTGTTGTGATTCTCTTCTTTAATCTCTCTAAAACGGTTGCTTTTCAACCTTATCATTAACATCTTCTCTAAAAAAACTGGACGATGAATCTAAAAGTCCAAGTTTGCTGCAGAACTTTGTAAAAGGTAACCATGTCATCTTTTTGGTAGTGATTGGACGAACCCAAATTTGCTTCATGAAGTTTTTGTGAAGGTAGATCGTGCTTTGGCAGAGATTCAGAAATCACAAGTTTGACTCCTCAATATTTTCTCTACATGATCGTGTTCTTGTTTTGGTGAAGAAGGCAACGAGGCATTTTGTCATATGTAGGCCAAGACTTCATTCTTCTTCATCAAGCATTCTACTACTCTGATAACATGTTGAAAAAATAAAAAAGAAACAGAACAAATAAAAACAAGCAATCAAAAACTTATTTTCATTAAATGTGCATGGTTTTTCACTATGGAAGGCCATCACGAGCCTTGGTTAAATGATACCTAGAACGAGCTTAAATAGTTGAAGTTCCTGTAATCTTGACAAGAATAAGCATGAGAAGCTAAATCTGATTTTTGTGAAAGTGTTTTCATTTTCCTTTATCATTAATTTTAATTGTTCTCTTTTGAACGGTTACCTTTAAACTTTATCGTTAACAAACTCATACAGTACTTCATGATTAGTACATATTTAATATGATCAATCATTCCCAACCACTTCTTTAGAGCAACCTTCTCTTCCATATCCGGGCCATCTGTGCAACTTCGCCAAATAGATATGCTTACTTTGAGTCAATACAAATCAACATGTCTCATTGGGGTGAAAAGATGAGAAGAGGCAAAGGATAAATGTATGCCAATTAATTGCTCACTTGAGTAATCTTCCGAGATCCTCTTTCTGCCTCATTAGGGTAGAGAAAGAAAGAGCAGCACACTGCACACACTTATATATCCAGCTTGAAGTTTCTTATTATTTTTAGTCAACTTTGTGTGTGTATATATATATATATTACATCTGTGGAGCCGCTTCACCACTGCATGAACTTGTGCTTTGTGGCCACAAATTAATGAAACGTGCGAGAGGAAAACAACGTTTTCTTGAATACGCAAAACTAGCATCCCACCTTCGAGAAATTACTTTTAATGTTCATGTATTCATCAACATTTCATCAATTTAGTTTGAACATAACAAAGGGAGTCACTTCACCAAAATTAATTTCTCTATAAATTGTCATCAATTAATGAGTGACCAATCCAGGAGGTTTAATTGTAAATATGGGGATTTTGCTTCTAAATATTCCTTTTTATGCAAGCTTGTGCATGCTACAACTGCTATTGATTAGTGTCCCCAAAAGTGAAAAACGTAAACAAGCATTTTGTCACTTCGCATTAACGTTACAGAGAACACCAATGTCTTTGCATTGAACGATATGATTGTATATCTTAAACCATTTACATACGTCACAGTCGTTTGATGCAGCTTTATAATAATCTTAGAGCTTTTATTCCAGCTGATCGTTGATGGCCCCAAATGACCAGCACTACTAAGGTGGTTTAATTTTGAAACTTCCAGTGGGGGTCTCTCTGCAATGCGTTTCTGCAGGAGGCGAGATGGTTGAGATTGTAGGATGCTCCAACTGCAAACGAGTACCTAAAGAACGCGACCACCACCAGCGGCTTTGATTCTTTATCAAACCTATGCCTACTTCATCTTGGGCGGCCAGCAGATGTCAATTATGAAGCCGCTCAACGCCACTCCAAGCCTCATCCACCTTCCTGCAGCTATATTTCGACTGTGGGATGATCTTGGTACCTCCCAAGTATGATGGCACCCATCTCTCTGAGATATCTCTCTCTCTCTCTCTCTCTTTCTCTAATGTAATCTTCTTGTGGTGTTTTTATCAGGATGAAAATGATCGAGGATATGATGCTTCCTACATAGAGTTCTATGTAAAGGAGAACGACGTTTCGAAAGAATGCGCACGCAAGGAAACTTTGAATTTGATTGGCGATGCGTGGAAGAAGCTGAACCAGGCAAGCCTACAAAGTGGTCTTCATGATTTCCCTCCTGCCTTCGTCAGGCTTGCCCTTAATTGTGCTCGCGTGGGGCAGCTGTTATATGCGTTTGGCAAAGACGATCAGCAAACGACCATCGAGGAACACATTAGAAATACATTAGAAATAAGCTTATAGAAAAAATTCATGTGCCGGCGTGTCATGGATGGCATTATTGATGAATATTATACATAGTTTGGAAAGACAAAATCTTTTCTTTTACAAATTAGGGTTCTTTACCTCCTGGCCACAGAAAAGCACCAGATTTGACCCATACCAGATTGTGCCCTTCCTCCTCAGCAAGACAAAAATCCAAATCTGCCCAATTAACAATGGTAAGGTGCTGAATTGACGATGGTATGATTGATGCATGACAAAGCTAGTGAGATTATATTGGCCAGAGGTCCAAGACACTGGTGTCACACACCAAAATATCAAATTTTTCGTTTTCTTTCTTTAATTGTCAGCAT
Organism: Nymphaea colorata; assembly: GCF_008831285.2. NCBI lineage: Eukaryota > Viridiplantae > Streptophyta > Magnoliopsida > Nymphaeales > Nymphaeaceae > Nymphaea > Nymphaea colorata. The sequence continues at coordinate 35,949,337 of NC_045138.2, forward strand.
ACGAGCTATGTCACAGCATACTAGCTATGTCACATGGTATGGGATGTGAGTGCGGGTGCCACCGGAGCGGGATGCGGCAAGTTCTAAAAAAACATTGGGTACGGGAGCGGCATATATATATATATATATATATTATTTGTTATATAAATAATTTTATTTGTTCATATTTTAAACTTTTTTTTTAAAGGTTACCTTGAATTGTTATATCGATGAAAACTTGGCCAAAACATTTTTTAAAATGACCAAAACACATTTAACACCGCCAGCACCCACACCAATGTTGGTGCGGGTGGAGGTGCGCCACCATAGTTGGTGCACCCGTGTGACATAGCATACGAGAGACTGAGAGAGGCCAGTCATGTATCAGCCTTTTGTTGAAGATGATGTCTGCTCTTGCTCTTACTGTTTTCCCATTGTTTTTTTTTTGAACTCTTTATGTTTTTTTAATGCTGCTCTATCTTGTCTTGTATTTTCCTTTTTCGAACGTTTTAGGTAACCGATTCTCGGTTTTTTTGGATGATCGGGTCCGATCCGATCGGTTTACATCCATACACAAAGAAGCCATTGTTATGTTCACCCACCGCCTTCTGCGACAGATGGACTCCCTATACATACAAGAGAAGCTGTTTGTTTGGGGTACTGGTTACGTTATATATAGACATCCAATATCCTCATTTCGATCACCACCCGGTACTGTCGTTATTTCGCCTCTCCTTCCACAGTACTCTCTCCATTTCACTGAGCTTCTTTTGCACTTCGATCCTCACAGCCCAGGCCAGCCAAAAAGCCTTTTGATCCCTTACTTCTCCTGTTGATAAAATGAGTCGCTTCTTCTGCATTTCCTCTCCTCAAACTAATTACCATCTTTCAAGTCCTTTATCAATTACTTCTCCTCCTCTTAATAAGAGGCCGCCAATGGCTTGCAACTTCCCCATCACCAGAAATGAGGAATTGAAGGAGAAAGTAAGGAGAAAACTCATGGCTACGAACAATGCGTTGGAGCTCATCAAATCTGTCGATTCCCTCCACCGCTTCGACATCATTTTATCAACAACTCAATGGAAAAAAACGCAATTTATTCACTAATTCAGCACCCAATTTGGTACACTTTTGGATGACTACAATTTATTCACTGAAATACAATTCTTTTTTATTTTTTATATACATTAACTAATTTTTAAAAAACTTTTACATATAAATTAAATTTTTAAAAGCTAAAAAGACAGGGTGCAGCAAGGCCCTCACGGACCCCCTGCCTCTGCCCTTGTCTTATGTCAATTTTAAAAAAAAAATAAACTAGTTATTTTTTTATAAGCATTCTCACGCGTAACATTATGCAGATCAACAAAATTATTTGTTTACATTTTATAAAATCTTAATCACACACCCAACAAATATTTGTACTGATTTTTTTTCATGAAAAGGGTTCGATGTTTTAAATTGTAGCTGGCGACTGAGGATTGACGGCTGGGGACCAGTGAAAGAAGAAATGGCAGTCACCAACCACCAGTGACTGACGAAATGGTGTGAGATGATGGGTTTTGTTATCTATTTATTTTTGTTTATATATGCAACTTATAAATGCATGTGTTAGAAAAGCAAAAATAAATAAAGGCGGGTACTTTTGCAAAACAATTCTTTGTCCAATTTCATATGCCTTGCTTACTTGCCTATACATAATAATTGATTTCCCTCCCATCAGCTATACAAACATTTTTAGTTAGGAATTCTCATATATTACTACACGTAAACGGTATTAAGTGGACACTGTCTAATGAAAACTCTTCTTTCCCTTTCTTTATCCACTGTTGCAAACTTACTAGAAATTAAGTTAAAAATTTCTGGCTAACGGAGCAGTACTATTTAAGTTTTAAACTTTAAAGGACATTCATTTCTAAAAGTTTTAAAAAATAAATGAAATATCAATACATAAATAAAGTTAATTTTGTGGGTTGGTGTGGAAATATAATTAAGCTCTGCTACAGATCATGAACGTCCATCAATGGCATTGGCATATATTTTATGGCAAACCCCGTGTTTTTCTGCCTACAGAAATTGTGGATGGCATATTGAGGGTGACCCCTCAGTGGCGTAAGCAGCAGAATGACAATTCTTTATATATATGTGGCGGGCGAGGCATGAGGAAAAGAAGAAGCACGTTATTTATTTTGCCATTTCTCCACCTCCTCGCGCCATCTCATAAACTCTGCTATCCATACACGGGTGGAGTTCAGAATTTTTAATGAAAAAAAAAAAAGTTGAATTACAGCTTTAAAATTTTGATAAGGGTTAAATTATTATTTTATAAAATTTTTATATATAATAAAATTCAAAATTTACATGTAATTTTTTTTTTCTTTTGAATAAGGGTCAAGGCTCTTGCAGGTCCTTTCGCTCCTGCCTATACATCTTTACCATTAGGCAATGGGAGTAATTTCCATACGAAGAGAAGCTGATCCTTGTTCATTTTTGTGTGTTCAATTGCCCACACAAGCCGCAAACATTACAAATAAATTGAACTTCGTCATCACAAGTTCGCTGATAAAAAGATATATGATTTGATTATTGATATACTATTCAAAGAATAAATATTTACCGCAATATTCACTGCTAAACTCCATGAGTTTATGTTACGTTTAAAAAGGACAGGGTCTAAACTATTAGAATTTAGACCCCCATTCAAAAAAAAAAAAAAATCCAGCCCCACAACAAGAAAATCTCAGCTCCACCACCGGATAGGATAATGTGAAACTTTTAATTCCAATATATATCTTGGAAAACTCAAATTAACAAGGCCAATTCTGTTGAAGTGGACTCTATGGAGAAATAAATGTTCAGCCTTTTACAATAGATCTACATACTCGTTTTTTGCTTCTTGAAGTTCTAAGATATGCACAATGTATAACTGAAAGTGGATCCTTTGGAAGTTCATTCTTTCTTCTTCACTGCGTCCCGCGTTAGACACCCAGTGGCTGGAGACTGGAGACTAGTGATTGATGTTTGGGGACCAGCGACGGCAGAAATGGCTGTCACCAACCAACCACCACGTGTGACTGACTGAAATGTTTTGAGATGATGGATATTTTTATCTATTTCTTTTTTGTTTTAGGTTTTATTTTTATTTATCAACAGAAAAATCAGTGGCCAGCGATTTCTAGTTATCTCTCTTTCTGCATTGAAACCCTTTGTCGTGATTGTAGGTTCCTGAGAACCTGAAAAAGAGGGAGCTGAGACTGTCGTCGTCATCTTTAGGAGGTCTTGCACATCGTTCTTTCTTCTTCACTGCGTCCGGCGTTAGACGACCTAGAGACTAACGAATTGTGGTTGGAAACTGGCAATTAACGTTTGGGGACCAGCAATGGAAGAAATGGCTGTCACCAACCACCGGTGACTGATGAAATGTTTTGGCATGATGGGTTTTTTTTTTAGGTTTTATTTTTTTTTATCATCGAAAAAACCAGCGGCCAGCGATTTCTAGTTATCTCTCTCACCATTGGCATTGAAATGAAACCCTTTGTCGTGATTGTAAGTCCCTGAAACCCAAAAAGAGGGGAGCAAAGGCTGTCGTCTCTGACATCATAATGATCGTCTTTCTTTTGTTGCTTCAAATGGTCGGTTGGTGGCTGAGATGGTTGAAGCTTGGGAGGAGGGCTGCTGCTAGTAATATATATACATCTGCTAGTTATATTTACTTTAGAGAGAGGAAATATGGAGCTGGCTATAAGGATAAATGGTCAACTGGTGTTTGAGTGACCGAGTGAGGTCTTAAAATCGGCAGTCTGTCTTAAAACTCCCGAGCACCATCTTTCGACTGCGGAGAACACTTTGTTTAAGGGAAGACGGTATGGCCGTAGCTGGTGGGGCTTGCTTCCGGAAGCAAACGACAGACTTACAGAGCTAGTTCCCTTGATCTTGATGGAAGCGCGAAAAAGGGTGAAACGCTATGAACGAATTGGCCTGGGCATCCGGCCGGATAAGGGCCGGCCTGATCCAACCAGTCGAGCCACTCAGCTCGACCCGGCCAGTCGAGCCGCTCAGCTCGACCCGAACCTGGACCCAGCCCGGCATGCCCTCCTGACCCCCTTTCCCGCCCTCCCGACCCCCGCCTTCCCGTCACCCTCTGATAGAGGAGGAGGGGGACAGAGAAGGGAGGGGGAGCGGCGACGAGGAGGAGGGGCCGGCCTAGGCGAGACTTCAAATTTGGTGGAAGCTAGAACTCTAATGAAAATGAAAGACAAAGGAGGAAACAAGAAGCACATGGTTTGGTTCCTCAAAACCTATCCACCAATGGAAAGGAAAACCTCTCTCTTCCTAGAAAGTTCATTAGCAAATAAAAAGTTTAAGTACAAGAAATTTTTTCTTCCCATTCTCTTTCTGTAGTTATCATGGAGTTGCTTGTGAGTTGTGACTATAAGCAAGTTTGAACAACCATTTCTTTAACATATAAACAAGGGAAATGTGTGTGTTAAAAGTGCCGAATGAATTTAACTAATTTTTGGGTTAGATGAATAAGACAATATCCATATATTATTGTTCTCAAACCGCCTCATATGAAACACTATATTTCATTTTTGGTCACGTAGTGTGTGCTTAGATTATGAAGTGCCATGGCTAGGGGGCTGGCCATCCGCCCACCCACTTTTGAGATTTTAAAAATTCAAGATTTACGTATTATATTTTCAAAAAACTTTGTTTGGCCCTTGTGAAAGTTTTGAAAACTATAATGAACCCCTTTCCAAAAAAAGAAAAAAAAAATTCTAGCCCCCCACCAAAAAAAATCCCAGCTCCACCACCGGATAGGAGCAAGTGAGACTTCAATTCCAATATATATCTTGAAGTTGTTAAATTAACAAGGTCAATTCTACTGAAGCGGAGTCTATGGAGAAATAAATGTTCAGCCTTTTACAATAGATCAACAAACTCTTGTTGTTGCTTCTTCAAGCTCTAAGATATATGCACAATGTATAACTGAAAGTGGATCTTTTGGAGGTTCATTCTTTCTTTTCACTGCGTCCCGCGTTAGACGCCCAGTAGCTAGAGACCAACAAATTGTGGCTGGAGACTGACGATTGACGTTTGGGGACCAGCCACGGAAGAAATGGCTGTCACCAACCACCGGTGACTGACGAAATGTTTTGAGATCATGGGTATTTTTGTTTAGGTTTTATTTTTATTTATCATAAAACCAGTGGCCAGCGATTTCTAGTTATCTCTCTCTCTCTCACCATTGGCATTGAAACCCTTTGTCGTGATTGTAGGCTCTGAAAACCTAAAAAAGAAGGAGCCGGGGCTGTCGTCATCGTCTTCCTTTTGTTGCTTCAAATGGCCGGTGGCTGAGATGCACTGTCTGTCTGGTGAGGTTGAAGCTGGGGAGGAGGGCTGTTGCGATGGACGCTCATGCCCAACGGGTATTGTTTTTCCTTCCTTCTTCTTGAAATTATGTTTATAAAATTTTCCAAAAAAAGTTTTCAAAAATCAACCCAACGGCCAGTTTTTTTCATCAAAAATTTTTTAAAAAATTGAATTTTATTTTCAGCGCTATAGGATATTTTCTGCCCATCAAGCGTACACTAGAGGACTCAAGTAAATAGAGTTAAAACGCTATTATTGAAATTTGATGCGCATAATAAATTATACGTATACATCCGCTAGTTATATTTACATTGAAGAGAGGAAATCTGGGCTGGCTATAAACAGTGGGGATAAAAGGTCACCTGGTGTTTGAGTGACTGAATGAGATCATCAGTCCACTCGGGGGTCTTAAATCCCGCAGTCCGTCTTGAAAAACTCCCGACTGTCTGAGAACACTTTGTTTTGGGGAAGGCGGTAAGGCCGCGGCTGGTGGGGCTCGCATCCCAATGCGAACAACGTACTTACAGTTCCGAACCCAACTTCTCGTTCTGCGACATTTGTTGTGCTCTGCTTACTCAAACGCCCGCTTAGATCCACAGGCTTTACAGATGAAGTGTAATACATCAGTTCTCTCAACACGTAGCTCCACATTGGGGTGGGCATCAAAGATGCTTTTTAGTTGGGTTTCCCCCTTTTTTTCACGGACCTTTCTGGAAGCCTTTTAATTGAAAAAGTGAACATGTTCTCTTACTCCTCAAGAGCGTCGTCGTCCAGAGGCCCTTAGACTTCCCGCTGCTACAGAGTTTAGAAACTTGATAAGCATTGGACATTGATCACCAGCCGCGGCATCACCAACCTTTGGACACAAAGGTGGAGCTGAGCAGAAATTTTTTTTTTATGAGGGGGAAAATTTCTAAATTTTGACATTTTTCAAAATTTTATGTAGGATAAGTGAAATTTTATAAAATTTACAAGCAAATTTAGCCCTTGAATTTCAAAATTTTTATATAGAATAAGTGAAATTTTATAAAATTTAGAAGCAAATTTAGCCCTTGGAGCTCCGCCTTTGGTTGGACAGTCTTAATGACTCTCAATAGGTCTGTGTTGATCCAATGGGCATCGATAGTGACTACCTCCGTCGTAACAGCCTTTGGGTAGCAAGTCTGATGACTGAAATTATTGTTGGAAGACAAGCAATGCATCGACGTCTCTTCCCCATACATGTTGGCACGCACAAACTGAAAAAATACCTGACCAAAAAACAACAAGGTGGTGCACAAGGAAAAGTAAGATCAACTATCATACTTTCCAGATGTTTCTAAAATTAACATGCATTGTCACATGGTAAACTTAATTTGCTTCTTTACTAAAGTTATCATACTTTCCGGATGTTTTTCATGAGTTCGGAAGGTCAATTATCAAGTCCATGTCTAAGATTTTCATACCGAAGGCGATTGATGGGATATTATGAAATTGTCGTGAAGCTCGGCTCCTGACCACCAGCTTCGCAAATTAACCTTTGAAATTAATATGTACTCCAAAGCGAATCAACATGTGTATATAGGCTATAAAAAATTTAAATTTAAACGGATTTTCAATTTGTTTTTTATTAGTATGTTAGCTGGATAAGGAATTAATGCATGTTTTGGCCGATCATATGGTTTGATTCAATCTCCTATATGCTAATTTTCTAAGGCACCCGATTCGCAGTGTATCTGCCAATACATTAACGTTCTACATTTCCCTCATTTTGAATTGATGTCTGCGGTCCAGATTGTCTGGATAAAGAGAAAAGAAGATGGTACTATGTGCACCATGCACATGCTTTTCTTCCAACTGTATTTCTGGCCCACTTGCATTCGGTTCCCAGCCCACCAGCTTTACGTAAGCAAAAAAGAAAACGAGGATCATCACCCTTTACCCGTGGAATTAAATAATGGATCATCACGAGAATCACATTTTTCGGATCCTGCAGTGCAGACCAAGGTTGGTTATCTTGTCCTATAAATTAATTAGAGGCTTCTTCCTCCAATTGATTGTGCTCCAGTTCCACACAATCGACGCCCGCCTTTGAGTCTTTTCATCGAATCCATAATTGGTTCTTCTGTTGCGAATATGGTTCAAGGTCTAGGTTGCAACATCTCCATCCTCAAAACTGAGGAACTGAAGCAGAAAGTAAGGAGCAAGCTCAATGATACCATCGACGAGTCGGAGCTCTTGAAATCTATCGACTCTCTCCATCGCCTCGATGTTGCTTACCACTTCTCTCAAGAGATGGAAACTAAGTTGAGCTCCATCTACCATAAATTTGGAAGATTCGACACTGACGATCATGACTTGCATTCAGTAGCCCTTCGATTCAGACTCTTACGGCAGCATGGCTTCTGCGTCTCCCCAGGTGAATCCAATCCAAGCCGGATAGTTCTGACCCATCTTCAAATTCCAGCACTCCCTTGGTCATGTTTTCCTCCCCTGCATTGTGCATTAAAAAGTAAAGAGGCTCATGCAGTTAGCCTCAGGTGAATAGCATAGTTTCGCAGGGTAGAGACGCACACAACTTACACACGCAGTAAGAGTGGAGCGACGTTTGTGAAATTTTTTTAAAAGCAACCATGCACCAATATGACGCATATAACTAGGTTCGGGCTGAAATGTGTCTTAGAGATTTTTATGACATGCCTCTGCATTTAAATGGCGGGGGTACACTACATAAAAGGGAGTATCAGTGTGATCATTAAAAGGGAGTATCGCTGCGATCCCTGACAGCCACCTATCTCAAGACCGGTCTTGGAAGCTAAGAGAATAGGGAGACTTCGAGGTCTTGTTGGGATGGTGGGTCGTCATTTTCTCACTTGCCTGCAAAATTTAATCGTCAAATTTAATACTAAAGAATTTTATAGCTCTTATGTGATTGAATTGGCAGATCTGTGTATACAACAAATTCATGTGGGGAAGTCTGGTTGATGGACAGGAAGTAACAGAAAATATTGGACAATCGATCGATATCAAGATGCATTCGAGAAAAGATACCATGCATGACACTCGCTACTTTTTCCTTCCCTTTAGTTGCTAGATAGTTGAACTAATTCTTTCTTATTTTATGACGTAGATGTATTCCAAAGGTTCAAGGATGAGGAAGGGAGATTCGACCTCGGTTTGGCAAAAGATGCAAGTGGTTTGATGAGCTTGTATGAAGCTGCACAGCTTGAACATCCAGGAGAAGACATCCTCGAAGAGGCCAAAAACTTTGCTACATCACACCTTCAGGCATTAGTTCCATTTCTTGAACCCTCTCAAGCCAAGCAAGTAGAGCATGTGCTAGAGCACCCTTTCCATAAGACCTTGCCTAGGATTGAGGCAAGACGTTGTATAGACATTTTCAATGATGGATGCGAAATAGATCGAGATATGGTAGACCTAGCGATTTTGGACTTCAACCACATCCAGTCCATTCACCAAACAGAGCTTCAAGAATTTTCTCGGTAAACCTTTTTCATTCTTTCTTTGGATCTTACACTCTCGTTTTCTCTTCGCTTGTTTTCAAAAAAAATAAAAAAATAATTTCTGTGCTGCGATTAACATATATTGCACGTTCTAATATATTTGAGGAATTCTTGAAGGTGGTGGGAAGGGACAGGAATAAGTAAGGAAATGGGATCTCTTATAAGGAACCAACCTATCCTTTGGTTCATGTTATCCTGTTTGGCGTTGCCAGAGCCACAGTTCTCAAGGTGCAGGATTGAACTTGCCAAACTTACAGCGTTGGTCTTTGTAATTGATGATTTATTTGATGTTTGTGGAGAGTTGGAAGATCTGGTCGTCTTCACTGAAGCTGTCGACAGGTAAACTATTAATCTTGTAACGCCAATTCTGATCGATTAGTTGCATTCGTCTCAATTAGATCTGGTGAAATTTTCACCTATGGGTAAAAGTACTCTTCAAAAAAGGACTTGTGTCACGCCCACAATCTTGATCGGTGGTCCATGTGATCAAGTCATCGATTAGTCTCATTAAGTTTGTCTTTGTTCATGTTCCTTAGGACTTGTTGGCCACCAAGTAGTCTCTCCTGGCTCTGAAAAATACAGACACAGATCCAATATGTAAATTTGGTGACACCAAACAGATCTCACATCCAACATGATCAAGCGGTTAACTATTTGTAGATATGTATTTGATATTACTGACTGTTTTCACTGATAAATCACAATTGGATTTTCAGTTTGGACCCAACATCTGTGGAGCCGCTTCCCAACTGCATGAACTTGTGCTTCGTGGCTTTAATGAACGTAGTGAAAAACGGAATTGGATTTTTGGCCCTTAAACCGCAGGACAGCGTCGACATACTCCATCGTTCCAATGCAATGGTATGGCTGCCAATTCTTTCATGTCTTCTACAATGCGTTTGTTTGGTCATGTCCACCAGTCTTCATGTTCCATTTATTAAGTCTGCCCCAGTTCATTGTTGATGGCCCCAAATCACCAGCACTACTAAGGTTGTTTAATTTTGAAATTTCCAGTGGGGGTCTCTCTGCAAAGCGTTTCTGCAGGAGGCAAGATGGTTGAGACTGGAGGATGCTCCAACTGCAAACGAGTACCTAAAGAACGCGACCACCACCAGCGGCTTGATTCTTTATCTAACCTATGCCTACTTCATCTTGGCCTGCCAGCAGATGTCAATTATGAAGCCGCTCGACGCCACTCCAAGCCTCATCCACCTTCCTGCAGCTATATTTCGACTGTGGGATGATCTTGGTACCTCCAGAGTATGATGGCACCCATCTCTAGATATCCCTCTCTCTCTCTCTCTTTCTCTAATGTAATCTTCTTGTCGTGTTTTTATCAGGATGAAAAGGATCGAGGATATGATGCTTCCTACATAGAGTTCTATGTAAAGGAGTACGATGTTTCGGAAGAATGCGCACGCAAGGAAACTTTGAATTTGATTGGTGATGCGTGGAGGAAGCTGAACCAGGCAAGCATGCAAAGTGGTCTTCATGATTTTCCTCCTGCCTTCATCAGGTTTGCCCTTAATTGTGCTCGCGTTGGGCAGCTGTTATATGCGTTTGGCAAAGACGATCGGCAAACGACCATCGAGGAACACATTAGAAAGATGCTTATTGAAAAAATTCATGTTTGACCGCGGCCACCCGCGTGTCTTGGATGGCATTTTTCATCAAAGATAAAACGAGAAAAGTGAGGTCCTGACAGCATGTAGACTGTCTCCGATGGCGATCAGGCTCTGCTCCATGTAAGCCCATGGAATGCTTCATGGTCCGGCATAACTGACCGTCTTATTCAAGACGAAGAAATGTCGAAAGTCTAATTACAATATGAACGTCTGAAACTTCTGTATTAGATGATCGCTTCTCTTATCTGTAATAGACGACTAGTCTACTTACTTTTTGGGGATGTTCGATCGAGGAATAAAACTGTGGACAGAAGTTGCTTTCAACTTTATTGACAAGCGCCTACTGAAGTCACTCCAATCCTAGTCCAAGACTAATTTCTGGCTGCTAAATGGAGATTTAATATGATCAATCTTTCACAACCACTTCTTTAAAGCAACCTTCTCTTCCATATCCGGGCCATCCGTGCAACTTTGCCTAATACATACGCTTACTTTGTGCAAATACAAATCAACATGTCTCCATGGGGTGAAAAGAGGCAAAGGATAAATGTATGCCAATTAATTGCTCATTTCACTAATCTTCCGTGATCCTCTTTCTGCCTCATTAGGGTATAGAAAGAAAGAGAGGCATACTGCACACGCTCATATATCCAGCTTGAAGTTTCTTATTATTTTTAGTCAACTTTGTGTGTGTGTATATATATATGTATAAGGTTAAGAAAGTAAAAAAGAACTAGTAGTTTCAAGGATAAGCCATACATTATTAAGGTTAAGAAAGCTGGTATAAGCCAAACATAAAGGCAATTTAAGTTTAATTGTGTTAAGGAAAATACCAAAGTGTTGTTGCTCATTCATGGGCATGCCATCTAGAAAACAGTTACTGCAAAGAAAAAAAAACAATTGGTAAAACCTTTTGCCCTTCTTTAATCTGCCTTTAGAAAAATTACGATAGGATTATGATTAAGAAAAAAAAAGAACAACAAATTTGAAAGGAATTTCTAGCTTTCTTTGTTGATTTTCCGTCGTGTGGATGATGTTCTATGATTACGTGTTAGAATGCTGGACACCAAAAATCAAGTCGTGTTTGTTGAAATTTCTTGGTTCATGAAAAGTGAACCGTGAATGTCATGGCTTAATAGTCATTCGTACGATGGATTTTTCTGCAACTTGGAAGGCCAGCTTATGCATATATACTGTTCCCTTAGAGGCCGTTTGACAAGACACGCGTGTCCTGTTTAGTAAATTTTTTCATCAAACATTGGACACAGGACAGACTGGATAGAACGGACAGCTGAAAGAAGGTATAAATAATTTTTTTGTTCCGTTCTGTTTCGAGCTAACCCTCAGAACAAACAGGACAGAAATTCATCTCCTCCCCCCTGACCCCAACCCCGAGCCCTCGACCTCTGCCCCCATCTCCTTCTCCTCCACCTCCGCCTCCATCTCCCCTGCCTTTCTCCTCTTCCCCCATTTTGTTGTCCCATACCAGAGCAGGATCTCGGCGAGCGCATCGCCTGCAAGAACGTGGCTGCATCGTCCTCCTCCACTCTGTCGTCTTCATCGCAGTCCCAGCCCGACCTTGATCCCTTGGAGACGAGGTTCCGATCCGTTCTCCCGACCCTCCTCCGCTCCTCTTTTTAGGGAAGGACAGAGAAATAATCGCCATACTGAAGCTATTGACGATAGTTTACAAAATTGATGGCGAGATGTTGCGTAACTCCTATGTTTGTGCTGAACTCATCCACATGTACGGTGGTCTGGGCTGCATAGACTCTGCTCGCCAAGTATTTGACGAAATGTCTGCAAGAAACGAGGTGGTTTGGTCTTTGATGATCTCCAAATACATCCATAATGGATATGTTGGGGAGGCTATGAGTTTGTTTTCTCGGATGCGATATGAGGAATTCTCTTTTAATTCATTCGTCATGGTCAGCCTGATTAGATCTTCAGCTCGCCTTATCGATTTGAGTCTTGGTTCTTGCAACCATGGTTGCGTTATAAAAAGTGGTTTGGCAGGCGATTCTTTCGTAAGGACCTCTTTGGTGGACATGTATGTGAAATGTGGATGTATTAATGGCTCTCATTGAGCTCTTGGGGAAGTTCTTGAACCTAATATAGCTACATGGAATTCCATTATCTCTGGGTTAGTGAATCGTTGCTTGTTTGGTGATGTTGTGCGATTGTTTAAGGAAGTCCAATTGTTGGATTTGAGGCCTAATTTAGTGACAATGTTGAGTCTGATCTCTGCTTGTGCTGGGCTGGGGTCAGAAAAACTGTGCAGATGCATTCATAGCTTTACTGTTAAACTCGGAATTGATGCACACCTTAAAGTAGGTGTAATGCACTCTTGGAAATGTATTCGAGCATTGGAGCCATTGATGATGCATCTAAGCTATTCAACATAATGCAGGTGAAAGATGTGATCAGTTGGACCACAATGATCAACATTTATGGTGGTTGTCCTGTTAATGCTCTGCAGTTCTTCTGGCAGATGAGAAGTGCAAATGTTAAACCCGACATGGTTTCAATGGTGGCCCTGCTTAGTGCATGTGCAGTGTTAGGTGATCTACAAAAACTTAAGATCATCCATAATCAAATTATTCTTTGTGATATAATAATTGTTCATAATAGTGTATTTTTTATGTTTTTAATTGTTTATAATTTGCAATATATAGTAAATTGCTATGAACTCATGCTTGCAATTATTTTTTATTTTACAATTATTTGCAATTAAATAGTGTTTATTCTCATGAAATTTGTGTATTTATTATCAGGATGGACAAAATATCCACAGTTATCTTTATTCTTATTATGTGGTTGATGATGGAACGCTTAAAAGCTCAAAGTAGACCTACTAGAAATTTAGTACATACTAATCGACTAGCTGGAGCCCAATTTGTGCATGACTGTATGCACAGACACCCAAGAAATTGTTTAGATCTATTGAGGGTAGATCAACGAGCGTATGCATTATTATGCAATTTGCTAAAAAGTAGAGAGTTATTGTCTGATGCAAGAGAAATCACAATTGAAGAACAAGTAGCGATGTTTCTCGTTACTTTGGGACATGATCAACGAAATCGACGAACCCAATATGATTTTCATAAAAGCTTTGTCACAACTGTTGTTGTGACATTCTGTTGTATTTGATTAAATGTATGCTTTTTTACTCCTTACAAGAAGAGTTCATTTGAAATACTTTCAAAACTAAGGTGAATGGTGCACGCTCTTCCAATGTGATGTGAATGCTTCTCCCTTTGTTCACTGGCGTTTTGTATTTGCTTTCTGATAAAAGGCTTCTAAGTTTTTTGTTTTTTCTTATTTATTGCTGATGAAGTTGTACTTGTAAATAAAATATTCTCTGGAAATAAATACAAAGATATTGAAATTGAAGGTTTTGTTCAGTACAAACGTCAGACAGAATTAAACATCGGACAGAACTGATAGATCGGACAAGACAAAAACAAACGTCAAACAGGACAGACAGAACAGATAGAACAGACACACACGAAACAAACGCCGGACAAAAAGAACATAGTGTTCTGTTCCTAAAATCATCAAACGGTGGACAAGGAACACCATTGTCCATGAAGACATGACAGTGGTGTAATGGACAGGACGTCCTGTCTGTCTTGTCCCAGTGGACAGCAATCAAACGACCTCCATGGAACACCAGATTTGACTTTTCAACAAGTGGTGTGTGCTTAAATATGCAGTGCCGGGCTGGGGGGCAGGCCATCCGTTTTTGGGATTTTAAAAATTCAAGATTTAGATATTATACTTTAAAAAAAAAAATTTGCTTGGCCCTTGTGAAAGTTTTGAAAACTATAATGAACCCCTTTCAAAAAAAACAAAATTTGTAGCCCCCCAACAAGAAAATCCCAGCTCCACCAGACTTCAATTCCAATATATATCTTGAAGTTATTAAATTAACAAGGCCAATTCTGATGAAGTGGACTCTATGCAGAAATAAATGTTCAGCCTTTTACAATAGATCTAGATACTCATTTTTTGCTTCTTCAAGCTCTAAGATATGCACAATGTATAACTGAAAGTGAATCTTTTGAAGGTTTGGCATTCTGCTGCTTAATATAAACTTAATCGAACTTTGAGCATATATATATATATATATATATATATATATATATATATATATATATATATATATATATATATATATATATATATATATATATATATATATATATATAAAATCCTGTAGTTCATTTTTTCATAAGATGAGGAAGAGAGTGAAAGGAAGAGATAGTTAATCCCACTAGAACATAAACAGCAGTGCCCACAGAAATCGAATCATTTTCCTAGTACCGATACGCCATCCAAAACATTATTACAAAAGGGATGGAGGTGCCAATGTCAGTTTCCACATCAAGCGGTGTCCATGAAGTCTTTACCCTCCTCATGGTGAGCATTGCCATCTCCATGTAGGAAGAAACGATGGGCCGTCCTCACCAATTCAAGGCAAATGTCTAGCACAGCAGGATGAGGGCATTGTTATAGTCGTATCCCCAAATAAGAATGCTTCAACAATAATAAAAGATGGCAAACCACCACAAAACTACTAAAAACGGAATCACAGGGCAGTGAGCATAAGATCGAATTTTCAACACCAATATTGCAGCAATATATGTCAAGATATATGCTAAACAATGCAGAAAATAAGAGACACCAATTTACGCGGAAAAACCCCAATAATGGGGTAAAAAACCACGAGCAAGAGAGATATATATTTATACTTCAAAGAGGCAATACAACTACGTTGTTCTTCTTGCAGAGAATAGCATAAATCATTCTCAAGAATGAATGCATAAGAAAACAACAAGAAAAGAAATCACATATGTTCTTCTTTTCTCTCTTGTTTTCTTCACTTTCCCTCTCTACACTTCAACCCACACGGCTGCCCAAACCCACAACCATGCTCTTCTTCCTCTTTCCTTCTTGCCTTCCTTCTCCCCTTCTCTTCTTTGCTTTCTTCTTCCCCTTCTCCTAGCTTGGTGTGAGCCACGACGGAAGCCTCTCTTCCTTTTTTTCAAAAGAGCCAAAAAAGAGAGAGAGAGGGTCGTCGTGAGAGCTGGGGCACCATCGTGGGTGCCCTCTCCTTTCTCCCGCCCGTCACTTAACTAACGGGTCGGGTCGGGTCTTGAGGCTGGACCGAACCCAACAAACTCCCCCTCCAGCATCAAGAGATGGATCATACCTGCAAAATGAACAAAATGAATACACTGCCTTAAAAGCAGTCATCCCAACTAAGTCTCTACACATATTATGTTTCTCCTTATGTAGAGACTTCGTCATCATATCTGCAGGATTCTTCTCTGTCTCTATCTTCTCTAACTGAATCAGTTTTTACTCAAACACATCACGAATCCAAAGATATCTGACATCAATGTGCTTGGTCCTTGAGTGGAACGCTGAATTCTTCGTCAAATGTATAGCGCTTTGGCTATCACAATGCAACACATAGGTCTTCTGACCAAGGCCTATATCATGAAAAAAACTCTTCATCCACAACAACTCTTTACAAGCTTCAGTTGCTGCAATATATTCTGCCTCTGTGGTGGAAAGAGCAACACACTTATGCAACCTGGACTGCCATGATACAACTCCCCTTGCAAAAGTAAAAACATAACCAGAAAGAGACTTTCTAGAGTTCAAGTCACCTATCTCTGTATTAGATTCACCAAAACATAAACAGTAATTCAAAGTATGTTTAAGATACCTTATGATCCACTCCACTGCTGCCCAATGCTCCTTGCTTGGATTTGACAAGAACCTGTTGACTACACCAATTGCATAAGCCATGTCTGGGCATGTGCAAACCATAGCATACATAAGACTCCCTACTGTGGAGGCATAGGGTACATTCTCCATTCTTTCTTTCTCATCTGCTGAGGATGGACATTGCTCATTTCCCAATTTAAAATGTGCTAATAAAGGTGTACTAACTGTTTTGGCATCTTTCATGTTGAACTTACTAAGCACATTCTCAATGTATTTCTCTTGATAACCACAACTTTTTGGTCTTCCTATCATGAACAATCCGCATGCCTAACAATTGTTGTGTTGGCCCCAAGTCTTTCATATCAAAGAATTTGTCCATATCCTTATTCAATTGACTAATCAATTGACAATCATGTCCAACAATAAGCATGTCATCTACATATAACAACAAGATAATGAAGCTACCTGATGAGAACTCTCTGATGTAGACACAATGATCTACGGCTGACCTGCGATACTTTTGATTTATCATAAATGCATCAAATTTCTTGTACCATTGTTTAGGTGCTTGTTTAAGTCCATACAAGCTCTTCTTCAACTTACAAACCATGTATTTCTTCCTGACAACCACAAAACCTTCTGGCTGTGTCATCTAGATTTCTTCCTCTAGATCTCCATGAAGAAAAGCAGTTTTTACATCTAACTGCTCCAACTCCAAGTCTAGAGATGCCATCAAACCAAATATTACCCTTATAGATGACATTTTAACCATAGGAAAAAAAAAATTCATCAAAATCAATACATCTTTCCTACTTGAAACCTTTCACCATTAACCGAACTTTGTATCTCAACTTGCCTTGATCTTCATTTTTAAGCTTGTAGACCCATTTGTTCTGCAACACTTTCTTACCTTTTTGTAGCTTTACCAAATCAAAAGTGTGATTCTTATACAAAGAATTAATCTCTTCCCACATAGCTTTAATCCATTCATCTTTATGCATATCATCTAGCACCTCTACATAGCATTCTAGCTCTCCACTATCTGTAAACATAATATATTCATCAGTAGAATATTTAGTAGATGGTATACATGTTCTTTTACCTCTTCCCAATTGCTCCTCAATTGGTTCTGAATGAGAAGGAAGCTCCCCCTGCAACTCATGTTCATGATTAGTTTGAGTTTCATAGGGCTGCCATCTGTATACTGCTCATCTGCCTCTCTTTCCTCTTCCTCTATATCTTCATTAGTCTCACCATGCTCAGATGAAAGTTCTTCAGGTTCTGCATAGGTGGGCTCATGAACACCACTAGCATTCACACACGACTTCGTGTCTCCCATGACATCTTCAATAGTCTGATCCTCTCTGAAGACAATATCATGACTCCTGTAGATTTTGTTATTCTTTGGATCCCATAACCTGTAACCAAATTCATCATCTGCATAACCAAGAAATATCAGAGGAATAGCTTTATCATCTAGTTTGGTCCTATGTTCTTTAGGTACATACATAAATGCTTTGCAACCAAAAACTTTGAGGTGATCATACTTAACATCTTCATCTAACCAAATTTTCTGTGGAATGTTTCCATCTAGAGGCACTGAAGGAGAACTGTTTATTAAATAAACTACAGTACGCATTGCCTCTGCCCAAAAATAATTAGGCAACTTAGAGTTAAATAACAAACTTCTAACTCTCTCAATTATAGTTCTATTCATCCTTTCTGCAATTCCATTATGCTGTGGAGTATAGGGAACTGTCTTTTCATGTCTAATACCATGCTTTAAACAATACTCTCGTAAAGAATATGCTATTTACTCACCACCATTATCTGCACGCAGTCTCTTTATCTTCTTACCAGTCTCGCGCTCAACCGATGCATGAAAAGTCATGAAGATACTACTTACTTCACTTTTGCTTTTCATTGTAAAGACTCACACCTTCCTAGATGCATCATCAATAAATGTAACAAAATAGCATGCTCCACCTTTAGATGTCACATTTATAGGTCCACATACATCTGAATAAACTAAATCTAATACATGTTTAGTTTTTGAAAAGCGCTTTTTCTGAAAGGAAACTCGATGCAACTTACTTACCAACCAAACAATGATCACATGGAGATATCTCTGTACCATCTGCCTTTGGCAACAAATTCTTCTTGGTGAACAAGTCGATTCCTCTTTGACTCATGTGACCTAACCTCTTATGCCACAAATCTGACGAAGTTCCACCAGTAACTGCATTGAGATCCACACTACTGATTCGAGACTTCATCCCATACAAAGAGCCAAATCTGTCACCTCTAGCCAACACTAGTGCTCCCTTTGTCAGTTTTCAACCTGTCTAACTAAACGAAGTACAATATTCATCATCACTTAGTTTTCCTGCAGAAATCAGATTCATCATAAGATCTGGAACATGTCTTACATCTCTCAAAGTTAACTTGCATCTTGTGCTCGTCTGAATGCAAACATCTTTTATCCCAACAATCTTTGAAGTGTCACTGTTGCTCGTGTGAACTACTCCAAAATCATCTACTCTATAGGATAAGAATAACTCTCTACATGGTGTGGCATGATATGATGCTCCAGTATCTAAAATTCATGTAGAATCACCATTCTGAACTATAAGACAATCATTTTCTTCAGACAAAAATAATACTACCTCATCATCTGAAGCAACTACAGTGTACTCTTTTGGCTTCACATTCTCTTGACTCTTCTTTTTTTGTTCTTTTTCTTCTTTTCATTTTCTGCAATCAATCTTCTTCTGCCCTAGAATACCACAGTGAAAGCATTTACATGTCATATTGTGGTAGCATTTACCACAATAATACTACCTCCTTGTTTCTTCATTTAAAATGTTGCTCGTTACATGTTTCATCGTAAGCACACTATCTGGAGCGGAGTTGCTCAAAGAAACAACTAAAGTCTCCCAACTGTCGGAAAGAGAACTATGCAACAAGAGTGTTTGTAACTCATCATCTAATATCATTTTCATGGCTGACAACTGATTGACTATGCTTTGCACTTCATTCAAATGCTTTTACACTGGTTTTCCCTCTCTAAGTTTTAGATTTACCAATTGCCTAATAAAGAAAGCCGTGTTCCCAGTTGTTTTCCTTTCTTAAAGATCATGCAACATCTGCCATAATGACTTTGCACTTGTCTCTGCGGATACCAAATGAAAAACATAATCATCTAACTATTGTCTGATGGTGCCAATGGTTTTCCTATCCAATAACTTTCATTTTTCATCTGTCATATTCGCTGGCTTCTGGTTCTCAGTTGGTGCATACAGGTGTTTACAATATAGCAAATCTTCCATTTTGGCTTTCCATATTGTCCAATTGTTCCCATTTAGAGAAACCATCCTAGTAGGGGTCGACTTCATCTTTTAATAAGAATGCACACAACCAACCTGACGCTAACCTGTCTCAGATACCACTTTGTTATAGTTGTATCCCCCAATAAGAATGATTCAACAACAATAAAAGAGGACAAACCACCACAAAACTGCTAAAAACGGAATCACAGGGCAGCGAACATAAGATCGAATATTTCAACACCAATATTGCAGCAATATATGTCAAGATATATGCTAAACAATGCAGAAAATAAGAGACACCAATTTACGTGGAAAAACCCCTAATAATGGGGTAAAAAACCACGGGCAAGAGAGATATATATTTGTACTTCAAAAAGGCAATACAACTACGTTGTTCTTCTTCCAGAGAATAGCATAAATCATTCTCAAGAATGAATGCACAAGAAAACAACAAGAAAAGAAATCACCTATGTTCTTCTTTTCTTTCCCTTGTTTTCTTCACTTTCTCTCTCTACACTTGAACCCACACGGCGGCCCAAACCCACAACCGTGCTCTTCTTCCTCTTTCCTTCTTGTCTTCCTTCTCCCCTTCTCTTCTTTGCTTTCTTCTTCCCCTTCTCCTTGCTTGGTGTGAGCCACAAAGGAAGCCTCTTCCTTTTCTTCAAAGGAGCCAAAAAAGAAAGAGAGAGGGTCGTCGTGAGAGCTAGGGCACCATCGTGGGTGCCCTCTCCTTTCTCCCGCCCGTCACTTAAGTGACGGGTCGGGTCAAGTCTTGAGGCTGGACCCGACCCAACAGACATTTGGTAGCTGCCAACCGGCGGTACTCTTTGTTCATTTTTTTCCACCCATCTCTAATCAGACCCTCCTCTCTTCATCTCCTCCTTCATCAAATTGAACATACATATATAATGGAACCATTATATGTAACTCTGTTATACATTTCTGATACATAATTGGTAAATTAAGATGCTAATTAAGGTCAACTCTAAAGTTCCAAGATCATCAAGTAGACGCGAAAGCATGGCCGACGTCTTTATGAGACTCAAGTTCTTGTCTGTGTTCAGATATGTGGCTTTGCCCTCTATATTTTGCTGCACAAGGAAATAAACATGGAAGAAGCCCAGATGACAACCTATGGATATCCACGCGTTGTCCAAGTATTCTTGCAGCTTTGGCGTATGCCCACTGCAAAACCATTCTGCTTCCACGAAAAGCACTTTGCAAAAATCAGTCCACTGAAAGATTAGACGTTCGATCGAGGATTGAAGATCAATTTTATGCAGTAGTACGAGTGACGTGATCCATCAATCAAAGTGCATGAAATTAACCAAGAAGTCATGCAAAATCAATGCAAAAATCAGGAAATAACTACACTGTATAATTCTGAATAGAGTACTTACCGCTCCGGTCAAGTAAGGTAAGAAGTTTAAACCTTTCTCCGACTTGAAATCTTGTCAAATTCGTCGGTTGTATGTTAGAGAGCGAGAAAGCATATCCTCATGTACTCTGGAAGCTCTCTCTGAGCATATCCAATATCCCATCTGCAAAATGGACGCATTAATTAGCCATATTAGCAAGGAGTGTTCGAAAACGTGTAATGCGGGCCCTATATATAACTCAAATCCGAACTCAAATTTATGCGAAAAAAATCCAGCATAGTCTCGACGTCCAAAATGATACTCAATAATAACTTTGGCAGAGTATACTTAATAACAACTTAATAACAACACCAACAAAATTCACAAAATGAACTTGCTATTTTTAATAATAAAATATTACATGAACACCAAGAGTCTAAGAAAGACTCACTCACTAGCTCACGTAATGAGCTACCCCACTTACACACCTTGCTGTACTCGTACCACCCAAGCAGCTCACGAAGTGAGCATACCCACTCAAGACACACTTTCTTTTTACACACACTCAACTCACAATCTTTTACACACATCACTTACATACCCATCATCCCTATTTATAGGGAGAGGAAGTCGGTGGTGGATGCTTCCACCGACTTCCACATTTTTTTTCTTTATTATTTTTGTTAATCATGACATCCACCGCCCTTGCAAAAGAAAGAGGCTACGAGCCTCTTGAGTCATCTCGACTCTTCCAAGAGAGACTCTCTACAATCTCCCCCTCATTACCGACTCTCTACTTATGACTCTCAACATTCTTCAAACTTGGTGAACGTTTGCACTGACAATCCTTTGGTACGAGTTTTCAGGTCTCGTTATGCTCAAATGTCTTCATTTCATCTTTCATTGCAGCATATCATTTTTCAACATCTTTTGCTTCTTCAAAAGAAGCTGGCTCGATCTCCTCCATGATGGCACAGTCTGCATTTACATACTTGAGATTTGGTTTTGGTATTCTCATTGATCTTCTTAGTGTTATGGGTGCTTCTTCTAGCTCTTCAAATTGTGATGGTCTTTCTTCTTCTGCAGTTCTTTGTTGGATTGGACTGACTCCAGTTCTTCATGGATCCGCACGTTATTCTTGTCTTGGGCTATGAACTTGTTTATCTGGTCGTCTTGCTTCTAGAACTTCCGATTTAGGTTCGCCTTGATTCATCTCGAATTGTATTTTGTTTTGAACATCTCTCTCAAGAACTGGAGAGTCTGGAAGCATCTTCTTCTCTTCTGACCACCACGATGATGCTTCATCGAAGATGACGTCGCGCGAAACATGAACTTGTCCTGTGCTAGGATTAGTACATCTCCATCCCTTTCGATATGGATCATATCCGACAAATACACACCTCTGTGCCTTCTTATCGAACTTAGTCTTGTGCTGCTCAGATATAAAAACATAACATACACAACCAAAAATCTAAAATAACTCACAGATGGCTTCTTTTTATAGAGCATTTCTAAAAACATAACATACACAACCAAAAATCTAAAATAACTCACAGATGGCTTCTTTTTATGGAGCATTTCATATGGAGACTTAAAATTAAATCTCGGCATTGGTAGTCGATTGATTACGTGTACAGCGGTGCTGACACATTCTGCCCAAAATCTTGGTGGCATGTTCTTTGCATGCATCATCCTTCGACATGTTTCTGCTATGTGACGGTTCTTCCGTTCTGCCACTCCATTTTGTTGAGGCGTATAGGCACAAGTAAATTGTCTTCGAATACCATGTTGTCTCATATACGCCATAAACATATTGGATGTATATTCGCCACCATTATCGGTTCGTAGGCACCGAATTCTGTACCCAAGTTCTTTTTCCACCATCTGATGAAACTCCTTAAATTTTTCAAGTGCTTCAGACTTTTCTTTCATGAAATAGACCCAAGTATATCTTGAAAAATCATCAATAAAAGTGATAAAATACCACTTACCTCCAACTGATGGGTCTGGTACTTTGCCGAATATATCTGAATGCACAAGCTCAAATGGTGCTTTAGCTCTATACTTCGATTCTTTGAATGGCCTCTTGTGCACCTTTCCATACTGACATCCAGGGCATACTTTGTCTGTACGCATCTCAAGCTTGGGCAGGCCAATCAACTGCCCTTTATTAGACATCTCCCGGAGTTTGTTGTATCCAACATGAGCGAGTCTCTCATGCCAAATATCTACAGTGTCATGCTTCTTTGCTTTGTCAATATATGTTGTTTCTGCGGACAAGACATATATTGACTCAACTTTCATTCCTTCAAACATGGGAGTTCCTTGAACATCTGCATCCTTATAAACTTTTACATCATTTGGGCCAAACACAACATAGTGCCCTAAAGCTGTAAGTTGTGGCACAGACAACAGATTCTTAGTCATTCCTGGAACATGATAAACATACCATAAAATCCGGTCTTTGCCAAAGTTGGCTACAACCTCTGCTTCTCCAATATGTGCCACTGGGAGCTTTGTGTTGTTAGCAGTAACAACAACTTGATTTCCATCATGTTCTTTCATACTTACAAACTTGTTCTCATCACCAGTCATATGATTTGAGCATCCAGAATCAATTATCCAATCAGTTTGATAATTGATCTTCTCTTCTTTTCCTTTTACTGGTTTTGTATTAGCAGAATTACATCTTTCTTGTGTAATATCTTCTTTAACCTCCATTGAGTACAGAAATGAACTTTTCTGTACAGTTTCGTTAGCTCCCCAATATTGCTTATTTGTCATGACTGTATTTCCTTCATCTATTCTGACTCTGTAGTCATGAGCAATATGACCTAATTTTCCACATCTAAAACATTTCTTCTTTGGTCTCCATTGCTGTGCAGTTTCTCTTATTTTCTTTTCTATATTTTTCTCTTTCTTGTCAACATTCCTACTTGGAGACCAAATGACTGGCTTAGCTGGCCAACGTGATCTCTGACCCTTACTAAACAACGCTTCCTCATTATTTCCTTTGAGAGAAAGCCCAACCATTTGCTTCGCTAACGTTTCTTGATTGATCAAGAGATTCTCTAATTCCAACAAAGTTGGTTGAACTGGCCAGCCTTGAAAACTAATTATAAAACTGCCAAATTCTGGACGAAGTCCACGAACAAGGATTCTCCGTATACGTGCCTCACTAATTTTAGACTCATGGTCAATTTGAGAAATTTCTCTACAGATATTTTTACCCTTCATAAAATACTCTGGTATCAACATGTTTCCCTGAGTTAATGTAGCTAACTCATTTTCCAACAATTGTAGGCGGGCGTCATTAGCTCGTGAAAATAGGGTTGCAAAAGCATCTCATGCTTCTTTAGGAGTTGTAGCATCTCGTATATGCTCTAATAAATCTTTCTCGATTGATACTTTAATTGCCAATAGAGTTTTTCCTGCTTTGATCATCCATTTCTTCTTCACTTCCTCGTCGACAGGAATATTTGTGTCTGATCCCAAACTATCTTTCATAATTCCTGTCCTAGAAAATATGGCTCCATGCAGGATTTTCAATAGCCATAATTGCTATTGTTAAGCTTCTTAATATTATTTAATGCAACCGCTAATGCCACCATAATTTCATAATATAATTGGCCCAATTAATCTCACCAGTAAAACGGCCCTCAGACAGAACCTCGCTCTGATACCACTTGTTGGAAAAACGAAATGCGAGCCCTATATATAACTCAAATCCGAACTCAAATTTATGCGAAAAAAATCCAGCAGAGTCTCGACATCCAAAATGATACTCAATAATAACTTTGGCAGAGTATACTTAATAACAACTTAATAACAACACCAACGAAATTCACAAAATGAACTTGCTATTTTTAATAATAAAATATTACATGAACACCAAGAGTCTAAGAAAGACTCACCTCACTAGCTCACGTAATGAGCTACCCCACTTACACACCTTGCTGCACTCGTACCACCCAAGCAGCTCACACCTTGCTGCACTCGTACCACCCAAGAAGCTCACGAAGTGAGCATACCCACTCAAGACACTTTTTCTTTTCAAACACACTCAACTCACAATTTTTTACACACCACTTACATACCCATCATCCCTATTTATAGGGAGAGGAAGTCGATGGTGGATGTTTCCACCTACTTCCACATTTTTTTTCTTTATTATTTTTGTTAATCATGACATCCACCGCCCTTGCAAAAGAAAGAGGCTAGGAGCCTCTTGAGTCATCTCGACTCTTCCAAGAGAGTGGTGATGACTCTCTAAAGGGAGAAAATGAAAAAGGCATACAGCTAAAACATTAATTAATGGTGTTATCCACTCTGTTAGCTCTGCAAGAGTTATGAACCTGAGAAAGCATTATGAATACTATAGAAAGATTGATTGGTATGCAACCTTGACAGCTCTTTAACTTCTGTTTGGTATAAAGACTGCACATTGTTGAAGTCCAGCTTTGCTAGTTCGAGCAAGACTGGGCAATGGCCGGGCTGCTTTTCATACGCTTCAATATACTGCCTGGCTAGTGGCTTCCCACCTTAGCATCCTTTTGTGTAGGGGGAGGTCTAAGGCTCGAGCCACCTGTTGAGAAAGGTCCGTATCCGAGCCCATTTCCATGCCAATTTCCTCAAGGTGATGGCCTGCGAAAGCCATGGCTTCTTCCAATACGTCCTCACCTTCAAAGCCAAGGTGTGATGCCTCGTAGTAGCTCAGCATCCCCCTTCACATCTTCTTTAAGGCTGCTCATAAAATGCCTAGTCTCGTCCTTATAAGCATTGAAAACGTCTGCAATTCCATCAACGAAATAATCAAACAAGAACGTTAGATGGCACAAGTTCAAAATTCAAATGCTTTATCGGCAACGGCTTTTTTGAGCTTTAAGTTTTTTTAGTTAGATTAATAGAGTGTTCCAACTGCTAAACAGGGGTTGTTTGGTAACAATGACAGTAGGTAATTGTTTTATGTATCTATCCCAAATATTAAGGCTATGAAATACTATGTTATTGTATCCCATAAATCTGTCACCATATTTGGAGCATATACATATTGCTATTTTTGCCAAATGGCTATTTATGTGAAAATTATAACCAAAAGTGAGGTGATCAAGAGAGAAACAAAATGTGAGCTAGCTATTCTTATGCTATGCCACGCATGTGAACAGTGAGGTGCATGTCTGGGTGATGTATTTTTTCAAAAAAAATATAAATATAAATGTTATATATATACATATATATATGTTATACATATATATATAAGTAATAAAAATTTAATTATTGTTTGGTTGATTATCATTTTATCAACCACTCAATGGAAAAAAAGGCAATTTATTTACTAATTCGTCATCGGATGACAACCATTTTTCTAAAAGAGGTCATCATTGGCGAAACTTTCCAAAAGAAAATAAAACATAGACGTCAAAAGAAATAACTGCAAAGAAATATATTCACCAGGTGAAACATCACGACCGTGTTGCCTCAACAATCTGAACCGAAGAGATACGTGGTGAAGGCTTCGATCTTCACACGATCCCTCGTCTTCTGATCTGCTTATCTTCTCCACGACACCCATGATCTCCTTCTGGAATTGGTAAGCAACTCCCAATCTCTGGATGCTGTCCACCATCTCCATCAGTGCTACATCACCCCTGCAACTTTCCACTACCATTCTTCTCACATATCGTTTCAGCTGTTCAATGTCTTTCTCATCGCTCGAATCCTGCACCACAATTACCTCCCTTCATTCCATTAGTAAAAGCCCATATGTGTTTTGATTCATCGCCAATTCAGTTTTACATATAAAAATTTATGGACACGGGTGCAAATAGATCGAGAGAGACAAAGATTACATGAAAGCGCATAGCAAAGTTGAATGGCAGGGCCGATTTCTCTTCTCACGTCTTAAGGCGGCAGGTTAAGAGACAGAAACGTAATATTAAATATGGGTTTCTTTTCCAATTAATGTAACAGGGGGATTCTTGGGGTAATCCCTCGCCGGCAAAGGAAGACTACAAAATATTAATATATATTTTAGAATTATATTTTTATATCCGTGGAGCATTGTGCCCGTCGAACTATAGTTTCAAAATTTTACCAAATATCAAAATAAAAAAATATTTTTTTTATGTACATTAAACTAATTTTTTAAATTTACATTTAAATTTTTAAAAGCTAAAAGGAGAAGGGGGCACCATGGCCTCTACCGACCCGCCTTGTCTTCCATCACTTTTTTTCACAAAAACTAGTTAGTTATTTATGAGCATTCTGACGCGTAACATTATGCAGATCAACAAAATTATTTGTTTACCTTTTATAAAATCTTAATCACACACCCAACAAATACACGTAATGATCATTTTTTTTTTCAATTGTTAACGAACAAATACAAGGCGGCATAAGTGGTACCCAACTAAAGGGCGTATGTTATGTATGTATGCTTAGTTTAGCTTGTGAAGGGTTCATAGAGCCAAGAATTGTGGAATAAAAATAGGGTAACATTTGAAAGGCAAGAATTGTGGAATAAAAAAAAAAGTTTCCAGAAACAAAATTTTGGAAATAGTGGAATGGAAATAAAATGCATATTTCCAAACTGAAAGCTTATTTGACAGATCTGGATTTATATCCTTCGAAGCAAGTTTCCATGTTTGTCAGACAATAAAATCTGGATTCTTAGAAAGGTCGAGTATTTTAGAATTTTTACTAAAAACATGAGGCATCTAACTAATTCTGGTAAAGGATGCCACATAATACTGAAAATAACTGGGACGAAGTGAATTTTTTTTAAGAAAAGGGTTTCGATGTTTTCTTTGTTCTTTTGTTCATTTTTGTCTCCGCTCCCTCGGTCTTTCTTTGTGGGAAACCGACGAATTGTGGCCGGAGACTGACGCTTGACGGCAGGGGACGAGCGACAAAAGAAATGGCGGTCACCAACCACCGGTGCGAGATGATGGGTTTTATGTATTTGATATTGCTTTTACCGACCGTTTTCACTGATGAATCGCAACTGGATTTTCAGTTTGGACCCAACTTCTGTGGAGCCGCTTCCCAACTGCACGAACTTGTGCTTTGTGAATTTAATGAACGTAGCGGTAAGCGGAATTGGATTTTTGGCCTTTAAACCGCAGGACGGCGTGGACATATACTCCATCGTTCCAAAGCAATGGCATGGCTGCCAATTCTTTCATGTATTCTACAATGCGCGTTTGTTTGATCATGTCCTCCAGTCTTCATGTACCCATTCAATATTGCTTCTTCCCGCTACATATGGTTAGGCATTGGAAGGGATATGTAGCAAATTCCCTCAAATCAACAAGCAATAGTTACCAACATCAATGTTGACGGGAGGTCAGCCTCTAGTAATAATTAATAACAGCAGAAAAAATTGAAGAGAAACCCAAGTGTTCTTATGCTTTTTGTTATTCCATATACCATTCAAACACCTTTTGCGGGCCTCTCTTTTAGTGTGGCAAATGTTTAACTTGTCAAGTACACATTCTTGATGTTAGAAAAAGAAAAAGGTAATCCTACGAGAATGACGGTATGAATAGATCGATGGGACCACAAATGAAATGAATGAAACGTGCGAGAGGAAAACAGCGTTTTCTTGAATACGCAAAACAGGCTTTCCACGTTCAAGGAGTTGCTTTTAATGTTTATATATTCATCAACATTTCATCTATTTCGTTTGAACATAACAAAGGGAGTCACTTCACCAAGTAAATTGTCATCAATTAATGAGAACGAGGTTTAATTATAAATATGGGAATTTTGCTTCTAAATATTTCTTTTTGTACAAGTTCGAGCATGCTACAACTACTATTGATTAGTATCCCAATAAGTGAAAAACGTAAATAAGCATTTCGTTATTTAGCATTAACGTTACAGAGAAGACAAATGTCTTTGTGATGTTCTTGTGGTGTTTTTATGTAAAGGAGTACGATGTTTCGGAAGAACGCGCACGCAAGAAAGCTTTGAATTTGATTGGCGATGCGTGGAAGAAGCTGAGCCAGGCAAGCTTGCAAAGTTGTCCTCATGGTTTTCATCCTGCCCTAACTGTGCTCGCGTGGAGCGGCTGTTATATGCGTTTATCGGCAAACCACCATCGAGGAACACATTAGAAATATGCTTGTAGAAAGAATTCGAGTTTTACCGCGGCCGCCCGCATGTCATGCATGGCATTATTGATGAATATTATGCATAGTCTGCAAAGACAAAGAGATATTTCTATTTTTTTGAACTCTTATGTTTTTTTAATGTTGCTCTATCTTGTTTCGTCTTTTCCTTTTTTGAACTTTTTATGTAAAGATTATGCGTGCATGTTTGACTGCTATTGTGAAATATCTAACGTAACTAGCATATTGTGATGCATATCCAAACTGTCAAAACTGCATGGACTTATGTTGCTCAAAGGCAAACTCTGCTGCATGGCAAACTCTATTGCTTCTTGTTAATTCAGGAAGGTCTAAAGGATACTTCTTGTTAATTTATTTCCTCCTAGAAAAACTAACGATATTTCTCATTTCTTTTTGTTTCGGGAACTGATCAGCGACAGCTCCCTATTTCAGACCAAGAAAAGTCTTCTAAATCCAAAACAGATGTGAATGTGCGCTGCACAGGCCAAAGCTACCAAGAAAATTTTTGATTCTCGGTTTTTTTTTGGATTATCGGGTCCGATCCGAACGGTTCACATCCATACACAAAGAAGCCATTGTCATGTTCAACCACCGCCTTCTGAGAAAAAGAGCATTTTCGGTCAAATATGTATGAAGTAAGCAGATGGACTCCCTATACATACAAGAGAAGCTGTTTGTTTGGGGTACTGGTTACGTTATATATAGACATCCAATACCCTCATTTCGATCACCACCCGGTACTGTTGTTATTTCGCCTCTCCTCCCACAGTACTCTCTCCATTTCACTGAGTTTCTTTTGCACTTCGATCCTCACAGCCCAGGCCAGCCAAAAAGCCTTTTGATCCCTTACTTCTCCTGTTGATAATATGAGTCGCTTCTTCTGCATTTCCTCTCCTCAAACTAATTACCATCTTTCAAGTCCTTTATCAATTACTTCCCTTCCTCTTAATAATAGGCCGCCAATGGTTTGCAACTTCCCCATCACCAGAATTGAGGAATTGAAGGAGAAAGTAAGGAGAAAACTCATGGCTACGGACAATGAGTTGGAGCTCATCAAATCTATCGATTCCCTCCACCGCTTCGACATCGCTTACCACTTTGCTCATGAGATCGAGGCTAAGTTGATCTCCATCTACCATAAATTCGGTGGATCCGACACCAGTGATCATAACTTGCATACGGTAGCCCTTCAGTTTAGACTCTTCCGGCAGCAAGGCTTCTACGTTTCCCCAGGTGAGTCCCAAGCCAAGCAGGAATACCCAACGTCTTGACCCTTTTTTAACTCCTTTATACAAGAGATCATATTAAGTAATTAGATATCGTTGCATATTCAAATTGGTAGGTTTCAAATTGATGCACCCTTTTCATTTGGCAAAGGGAACAATATATAATTGTTTCATAAATATCTGACTCAAAGAATTGGGCATATTCATAAAACGCCTAAAAAAGTGTTTTATGAATCTACTCAAATGTTTTGAAAAGATTGTTCTACTTACCAAATGGGCCTTTAGTGAGTGAGACTTAGAGATCAACGATTTTTCTTGGTGGGTGAACCTTTGCGGAAATCAACTTTTTTTTTTTTCTCTGAAGCAACCATGAGGACAATATTTGTACGCATCTTTTGTTGACCTTCGCCGTCCCATTGATGGGGCAAGATGAAGATACATGTTGTATCCGGGCTGGTATCATGGAGTGTCACCACTTTTCGTCACATCTTCAATCGGGACGAATCAAAAAGCAAAAAGCGACGAATCAAAAAGCGACGATCCCTACCACCTTTTCGCTTCAATTTATGCATGGCAGTCATACATATCAGATAACTGCTAGTTACTACTGAGAATAATATACGTTTAATTATGATTTCTATTTTGCAGTTTGATCTAATTCTATTTGCTGATTTTGTGGTGTAGATGTGTTCCAAAAGTTCAAGGATTTTGAAGGGGGATTCAACCTTGGTTTGGCTAAAGATTCAAGTGGTTTAATGAGTTTGTATGAAGCTTCATACTTCCAGTGTCCAGGAGAAGACATACTTGGTGAGGCCAGGGTCTTTGCTAAGGCACATCTTGAGGCACTAATTCCACTTCTTCACCCCTCTCCAGCCAACCAAATCCGGCATGTGCTAGAGCATCCTTTGCGTTTAACGTTGCCAAGGATTGGAGCAAGACACTATATAGAACGTTCTTGTGAAGATCAAGAAATGGTAGAACTGGCAATATTGGAGTTCAACTATGTGCAATCCCTTCACCAAAGAGATCTTCAAGAATTTTCTAAGTAGAGTCCCTTTTTCCATACTTCCTTTGGGTTTTCCAGTACTTCCTTCAATTTGCTCTCTTATTTCAAATTGTTGCCGGTATGCTTGACGTAATTCATGTACAACTTGTGAAATTTATGTAGGTGGTGGGAAGAGCTTGGGATAATCAAGGAAATGGGATTTCTTACAAGAAACCAGCCTGTGCTGTGGTTCATGTTATCCACTTTGGCGTTGCCAGAGCCACAATTCTCCCGGTTGAGGATTGAATTTGCCAAAATCACAGCACTGATCTTTGTTATCGATGATCTGTTTGATGTTTATGGAGATGATCAGTTGGATGATCTGGTTCTCTTCGTTGAAGCTTTCAATAGGTAAGGCATGTTTTAACGAAAAGGGGTACAGGAAAATATCCAAGCACACACACCAAACATGTAAAATGCGTGAATTTGTTCATGAAGGCATGCATATTGTTTTCGTGTTTCGATCTCTCACCGCATGGAACGGGATGCTTTGTTCTCGATCGCCAGTATTTTATTGCCGATCAAACAACTTCAAGGTGTTCCTACGGTTTACAACTCTTTGGGGTCCACTATTGTTTGTCAAATGGAGGGGAAATTTTCCTTGTGATAAAAAAATTCACGTCTTAGACTCGTTTCCACTCAATATATATTGAAGTTTTCAATTTTAATTAAACATATTCTCTCCATTTGTCAAAAGGAAAAAATGGTATCGATCGTCAAATAGAAAGGACTATTGTACTCCTTTGAAATTGGTTACAAGTTGTCCATATATATGAAGTTATTTTGTCGAAGCCAGACTATATGGAATAACGTATATGAGGTTACTTTCTCAACCGTCTTCCTTAATTATACGTTATTCCATAGAATTGGCAGTTGGGCAACACTGAATTTAGAACTTGTTGGATTAGAAGCAAGCCTGCATGTGAAGTCATTCTTAGAACTATGCATTT
Source organism: Nymphaea colorata (assembly GCF_008831285.2). Taxonomy (NCBI): domain Eukaryota; kingdom Viridiplantae; phylum Streptophyta; class Magnoliopsida; order Nymphaeales; family Nymphaeaceae; genus Nymphaea; species Nymphaea colorata. The sequence continues at coordinate 35,981,596 of NC_045138.2, forward strand.
CAAATCCGGATAATATATTGATTTGATGAGTTCCAACAAATTAATCTCTGCCGCAAAGAAAAACCATTAATTTGCTTATCTATAATAATATTAATGATTTTTTGTCTGAGATGTATTGACTGGTGTATCCAATGGGTATCTTAATTTTATTAGCTGGGATACGGCATCTGTGGAACAACTCCCAAGACACATCAAGTTGTGCTTTTTGGCCTTCATGAATGTACTGAATGGAATCAGACTCATGGTCCTGACACAGAACGGCTGTGACATACTTCAGCATTCCAAAGCAACGGTATGTTTAGCAATACCTTCTGTGCTCACGTAAGTGCTAATCTGTTTCAATATTTTTCTTCCCCTAGTCGGGTGAAACGGGAGGGTATATACCGTTTGATTTGACAACGCATTCTCGCCGTGACAAATTGGTTCTGATCATTTTTTCTTTTCTTTTTTTTCTTTTCGGCAATTAATCAAGACCATTTATGGGTTTTCTGTTCAATATCGATGTAATTAATTGAATAATTAGTCCATTTAATTCTTCGACAAAATGGTCACTTTTCTGCAATAAAAGAGAAGTTTTAGTACTTAATTTCTGCCATTTTGTTTTAATACTAGTATTGGACTTCTCGAGTTTGCGCTAGTTTTTATTTATTCATATTTCTTTGATCTCCTGAATCAAACAATTTGATGAAAGCACTTGAGGACACCTTTCCAGCTGTTAGATGGGTGGCTTTCTTTGACTCCAGACAACGAAGTCCTCCTAGTATAATAATAGAGCTCATGGACCATTTATGTCACTCCAGACAGCGAAGTCCTCCTAGTATAATAATAGAGCTCATGGACCATTTATGTCAATGTACCAGATTTAGATGGGTTACCCCACTGAACTACTTCAAAAAGGTGAAATATGAAAAAAAAAAAAAGGACGATTAGGGATTAGATTCGGATGTAAGAAATGACATCCGATGATCAAATTCATATTCAGATTTGGTTTAAAAAGAATATCAGTTAAGCATCAATATGGCTAGTTAAACTTTGGTATATCTAAAATCCATGAATGACGAAAGTAAGTTATTACGTTTATGGTCAATTGTTGGAGTTTATTTGTAAAGATGAGCCGCTTTTACTTAATTTGAACTTGTACTAATTGAGTCTTGAACCACATATATCCCTATCATTTGACGCTTTATAAATATTTTCGTAGATATTGTTACATCATTTCGTGGTTGACTGGCCAATAATTAATAACCAACAAAAACCCTTTCTTTTTCTTTTCAATTTTGCAGTCAGCGTCTCTCTGCAAAGCATTTCTACGAGAAGTGAGGTGGCTGAAGTCGCAGAGCCTTCCCAGTACAAAGGAGTATTTTGACAATGCGACCACCACTAGTGGACTACCGCTTGGTCTGACTCATTTCTACTTCCTCATGCACCAACAGGTCCCAATGGAGCTGCTCGATGCCACCGCAAGCCTCATCTTCCTTCCTGCTGCAATATTCCGACTGTGGGATGATCTTGGTTCCTCCAAGGTAACATGCACGACTGCCTCCATCCCCATCTCTCCTTCTCGATCTCTCTCATCTCTAGCAAACATATGTGTAACCTTCTTGTGGTCTGTCTTTTGTCAGGTTGAAAGAGATCGAGGATACGATGCTTCCTACGTAGAGTTCTATGCAAAGGAACGCAATGTTTCCAAAGAATATGCGCGGAAGGAAACTTTGAATTTGATTGGCGATGCGTGGAAGAAGCTGAACCAGGCAAGCCTACAAAGTGGTCTTCAAGATTTCACTCCGGCCTTCATCAGGTTTTCCGTGAATTGTGCACGCATGGGGCAGCTGTTACACTCGTATGGCAAAGACGATCAGGAGACGACCATCAAGGAGGATGTTCAAAAGATTTTTATAGAAAAAATTTCAAGCTGACTGCGGCCATGCCATAGATGGAATTTTTCGTCAACCACCAACCCACATCATTTTGCAGATAAATTATACGTCTGCTATTCTTCTGCTATTCAAAACTATGTGTGCGTGTGTGTGTGTAGATGTTTTTATATTTTGTCAAATGTACTTTTTACAGATTTATATGTGTTCCAGAAATAAAAAAAAATTGCGAAGATAAATCATTTCAAGTTTGTGCATAAATCCATTTTCCCTTGTCATCAAACTTCCAACGAGATTACCAATTAACATCCAAAGGATTGATTTGCACTTGAAGTGAAAGAATTACTACAAACTCAATGAAGAATTGGTGAAATGTGAGACGGGTCTTCAAATTCAAAGCAGATGCGAGATAGCTTGGTTTCCACCTCAGAAACTGCAATTACACTGAAAGAAGGACGTTTCACTTCTTTAATATACACAATAGAACTTTTCGAAAAATATTTGTGAATAGCTGACCCCTATTGAAGATCTTTTCAAAGTCCATTTGCTGTTAGCTCCCTTAAAAGGGGCGTAGTATTGCTCGCCAGCTTCAGTTTCGTGTTGATGGTGAGTCTTCAGTTTGATTTCTTGATTTTCGTTAACAGCATTCAACCAGCAAGGTAACCATAAGCTCTTAACCACTACGTCAAAGCCAACTGCCTCTCGATTATATGTCCAAGTTGTTGCTCCTTTTCCATCATAAAACAACATCATAATATGCATAATGCAAATACAAAATAACTTTTCTATTTCAAAAAAAAAAGTACATAAATGGTTGAGTAATTAAAGGAAGGCAGATCTCGCAATTGAAAGCAACAGAGTGCTTGAGTATCAACCAATAGCCTAATACAATTAAGTTTTCTTTTGTAACTGTGCAAAGGGCCACGGAAAGACAACATTTTTCCTTTTAAAATTTTCAAAAATTATAATTTAGCCCGATAAATTTTTAGATAACGTAGTCAGCCTCTACCCAAAAAAGATTAAAGATTTTGTTTGATCATGCTATTTACCACATTCCTCCCCTCCTCAGAAACTTAAAAATAAAAATAATCGCTCCACCCCTGGTTTGGAGCAAAACATTATAATATGCACATTACTAAATGCTTGGAGATTGGCTTTGTCTCTGAAATCTTCAAACTTCATGTGCACCGCAGGACCCGCAATTGGATATGTTCTTTCCGGTGGGAACCGTTTAAAATAAGCTGGAGAGGAACCAGAATTAGGTAACAACATCCTGAGGAATTGAATGACAAAGGCTGCCAAGAAATCCTTTTTGCTTTAAAAGAACTGCCCATTGCTGTCCTGTCGACACCACGGAAAAGCGGTTCGGCCTTTTTATATATATCCAGCAAAAAAGTTTCATCTGGGGTCCAATTTTTCTCGCTTGAATTAGTGTATTCTTCTGTAATGCTTGACGTGGACCATAAATTTGAAAAATTATGTGAAAGCATGCTCATGTTTCTTGGTATACTAATAATAATAAGCTTAAATTTAGATATTGTTTGTTATGACATTCTATCATAACACAAATGCCCAAGAGAACTAACCATCATTTTTATCATCGCAGGGTGAAATACACAAAACAATTAAAGACAGGTGCCAATGGTTAATTGTTTTGTGCAGTCCATCTGCGGAATTGCATGACATTGAAAGTGCTCTCTGTTTCTTGATTTTAATAGCGAAGATGTCATAACAATGATAACATGGATTTTTTTTCCTTTTCATTTTCAAAAGGCATTGTGAAAGGGGACAATTTGAAACTAGAAAAAAGTGTAGACCTTCACGAGTCATTTAGCAATAATAATATACTTTTACTGTCTCAGGAGCCTACTTTAAAAAACAGGAAAAAATTATAATGAATCTACCTTATTTTTTAGGATAAGTTCATGATATAGTAAAATAAGTTCATGATATAGTAAGAGTGTTTTATTATTACCAAACAGCCCCTTAAAGTTTTACTAATAATTTAAGATCTTTCAAATAACAATCTTTTATTACAATAAATTTGCCCGCTGTGCTGCATGTTATTGAGGGCTAGTTTTTTATGTTTGTTTTTTCTTACACACAACATAACGTGCTGCTTTGAAACCAAGTACTCGCATCAAGGAACCGCAAAATTTTTGAACCATCTCTCTATCTTACACCTACCACTCGTTGACGACTTAATGGGACTTCTCGTTGTCTTCATCGATGCCGTCAGTTTAACAGAGAAAAAGAAAACCAAAATAAATAAATAAACGCTATGAAGGAGCTTTCTGAATCCTACTGCCGCCGAGCAGAGACGACGATAGAGTTGTTAAGAAATTAGTTTATACGGCAGAAGAATTGATCGATCAAAGAGTTGATCCATGGCAGGTTGTCAACTCCAACACCTTCGCGTTACTACCAACTCAATTTAAGGAGAGGTCGATCGTGGAAAGAATAATAAATCTTGGTTTGGTGGCTATTGAATTTTCACGGGAACGTAAACCATCAGCACACTTGTGGGCAAAAAGCACGAGGAAAAGACTTAAATGATTGAAAAGCTTTTAGTTTCTGTTTTCGTGGAAGAAAGAAAAGTTACATGTAGACTTGTTGGGGACTGGTTGACCACGTTAAAAAAATAGTCATTATAATGACGTATTAGCTATTTTGCGAGAAAGTAAGAGAGACCTGAAAAAGTAAGGCGTGTTTATCTCACTTTAAAAAACAATTATATATAAATTTTAAAAAAAATCACTAGTTTTATATAAAAAAAATTAAAAAATAATATTTAAGCCTTTGTCAATGGCTATCGGAAAAAAATGAAAGACTGCCTTATGATCATAAGGACTTTTTTGAAAAAGCTAAAAGATCCCTTACACGGCGCTGTAGAGTCGAATCGCACGCCCTCCATTTGCATTTCTCACGCATTTGAGGCTCAAAAAAGAAACTGCTTAGTCGTGTGGACTTTCGGTGGTGTATCGGCGACACTCCGTTATTCACAATGAATAAATATTCCGTAGATTAATTTTTTTAAGTCTGAACACCAATAATTAAGCAAGTCCATTAACTAACAAAAATGATAAAAAATACCCAAAAAAAATCCGAATGGCAAAACGTCGTTAAGAAAATATAGAATCGCATTAATGTAAAGACTTTGAGAGGCATAATATAGTTGGTCGAACTGGTTCACCGTTGAATGTTTGGTAGTTAGTCGAATTCTGGTTGGTTCTACTCTTATGGACTGCAAACTGTATACTTTAGTTGACAAGTTCACCTCCACCTAAGATTGTAGATTGCTCACAACGTTCTCATATGAATTTACAGATATACGATATGGATTCCAAGTCTGAGATCCCTCTTGTTAAAATCGTCAACAACATGATAAATGTACAGAAGATGAAGTCAGCAACCTCATCGTTAAAAGCTTTTTGCTTTTTTTCTTCCTTTTACAGCAGAAGCCGATTATATGTTTTAGGTTGCAAATAACATGAAGACCACCTTCAGGAACTCCTCGACAACAACTCAACTCTCACAGAATTGAACTCCTAAAATTGCCGGGCCTGATCACGGTCACTGATGCTCGATTTAGATGAACGCAATGTAAATGCGTCTAAATCAAGAGATTGGGAACCATACATTTATTTAGGTTGATGACATTCAAGCCAAAATCATGTCCACAGCACTTCAGGTGTCGACCACTTTAGCTTCTGTTTCGGCTTAGTTAAAAGTAGCAATCGTAACTCGCAGGGAAAAAGAAGTGCAGTTAACTAGCCCCTACCCTGGAATGGAGATGAATAATGGGTCTGAGTCTCTACTTAACTTTGGGTAGAGCGTGTACATTTGTATCTTAGAAGTACACTTGCTAGCAGTGAAATCATCGGACTCCAATAGCGCTCCCATGCAACATAAGTTGCTGACAAATGTTTCCAGATTCATTGCAAGCTAGCCCTAGTTCACATGGAATCTTCTTAATCAATGTGCCATCTCTCTCTCCCTCCCCCACCCCAACCCACAACAAAAATGCCTACGGATACGAAATGAGCAATTTCTTTGTTTTTTATACCAACGGATTCCCCGGTCCACGCGTTCAAAAGCTTGTCCAAGTTCAAGTGGATCTCAGGACGCGTTCCGTAAAGTCGAAGACCAAAGTTTGGAAAGCAATAAAAGCCAGTGTGACATTTGTCCCTGCAGATCCACGACGTATCAGCCGCAAACCTCCTTCAGTAAGCACTCCCAATAGGAGCTTGGTCACTTTTCGCATCACAGGCCAATCTCCGGCTTCCTGAAAACCAGTTGCAGGAAAAAGCCATGTGGCGTTCTCCTAGAACAAGAACCCACGAACCTACTGACCCTTCAATTAACAAACATGGGAGGAACTCATCAACCTTGCCAGGGATTTTGGAGTCATGACCTTCGAAAGTCCATGTGATTCTGAAACCATCCCGGAATCGGATTGCAGTGACCATTTATAACGATTCACAGTCAACTCCGCAATTACTAAATGATGGCTAATAAATCAAGTAAAAAAAGAAATGATGGAACATCAATCAGGAAATACTGCCGTATAACAACGGCTAAGAAATTTGTGGTGCTATTTTCCTGAACAAACCGGAAACAATACAATTCCTCAACCTTTTGAATCATACCCTACCCATGCTTACCAGTCTCCTAACACGCTTACAAGTGATAAATCAAGTCGGCCCAACACTTTTTAAGTAATGGGCCACGAAGGACTAGAGAATCAAGCTTCCAAACAACCAGTAACTCGGTCTTTAGCTTTATGAAAGTGCAGCACTCTGACCTCAAAAAAATTGCAGCGAAGCTTCCTACGACCACTGCAGGTCACGCACCAAATTGAAATTTTATTTACCACAACAGTCATTGTGAGAATATTAAAGTGAAAACAGAAAGCAGATGTGTTCAACTGCAGACTGAGAAACAACCTTCACCGGAAAATGAGTGGGTATGTACAACACCATCCACTGCTCCAACTCTGCATCAAAATGGCATAAGTGAGGAATTGAATTGAAAACTCAGGAATAAAAGCTTAAAAAAGATGAAGCACAAACTCGACTCTTACTACAGATAGCAAAGGCCCCTGTTTCAAATTGTTGTGGAAAGAAAAAGCAAGCGCCTTAGGCCTCTCCCCTGGACCACGGATAAAACCACTGCCAGTTTTTCAGCAGAAACTAGTTGTCAGTGCACCAAAAAAATGATCTGTTGAAAGAACAGATGAAGATAGTTTACTGTTAGTGAATGGTGTTCTTGGGAAGGAAAGACTACATAAATGACGATGAAATAAGTGGAGTCCTCCGAGTATCATATACTGCAATAAGACCATCATAATTGTCATCATTCCCTGTGAATGACACTGCCAGCCTCTCACCCGATGCATCCCAGGCTATCATCTCCACACTGTAACATTATATAACCAAAGCTCAGAACAGCAAACATTAATATCTAATAAACTAATATAATGATGACTATAGATGGTTAGAAAACATCAATATTCCCAAAGCACCATATTCAGCCAAGGAACCATAGCAATTGTTTTTACCTGGCTCCCATGGATGCCAACTCTGGCAAATCAACTGGCAACAGATGTGCATCTGTAATGCAGAACATAAATCTCAAGACAAGAACTTGGAGAGGCTACCACTCAGCAAACAAAATAAAACACAAACAAAAGCAAGCTGAGATAAATGAGACTGAATAGCCCTTTTCCTTTTATTAGTCACCAATGTGGACTTCCTGCTCCCAAGAATTTCAGAATCCATTACCCTTCTATCTCCCAAACTTGAGAATACAAAATTCCCCAGTACCATCAAGCCCCATGATTATGCATTTATTGCATGTCTCTCCATGAAAAGTTCACATGCAGGCTCTCACAGAGCAGTCAAACATGCTATGAGATGCCTACAAGCCCCTCCTCCACCTCCCCATCCCCCACCCTCACCCCGACCCCAACCCCGCACCCCTTTTTTCCAACCACACACAACCTTCCCTCAACCAACCACCAAATAGTTTGAAATTACATTGATTCTGCGCTTCAATGCTGGGAGAGCAAGCACCAAGCCAACCAACTAATGGTGTATATATAAATATGGGAATGTGTGCAAAGATTTACCTTTAAGCACGTAGCAGCTAAATTACAAATAGGTGCTAGTCCAATATCCAAACCAAACACCTAGTCAAGCCCTTGAATGCCCAAGTTTTACAGTATGTATTCATTGCTATTGACTTAATGCTTCAAGTGCAGTTCAGATATTATACTTCACATTGTTAAATTAAGCCTACTCTCACAAGAATATATGGTCTAGTAGCTAAGAACTATGATCAGAGGAAACTATATGCTACAATTCCTCAGTCAGTTAATTGGTGCCAAGCCAGGTGCTCTTCCACTTTGAAAACTAAAACACACACAGACACAGAGAAGGAGCGACATGCACACAAAAACATGTTCCAAATTATATCAAACAAATAAGTGCTTAAACAAAATATGAAAACATCAGTTTACCCAATAATGGTGGCCTGGATGCGAAGTGAACTGAACCCAGTGTTGGGGATTTTGAGAAGGCTAGAAGTAAACTACGGCCATCAGGACCCCAAACTGCCCCCTAAGGAAAAAAGTGAAAAAAATTTTAAGCAAAACATCATTAGTATGGGTAGACAAGGGAACAAGGACCTCAACAAGCATTCGTATTCAATTAGCAGAAGTGAACAAACAGTGCCAACAAGTGTACTAAGCCAGCAATAAGATGTACAAAAAATTAGTCACTTTCCCATAACAAGCTACAAGTCGAGAGATGTATAGCTTCGACAAGATTTGGCAGCAAAAGCACCTCACCTTTTTAGGCAGAAAGTGTTTCCTTAGGTCTACGGGTGTCAAGTAATTGGACAAATCAAAATAACAAATATTAGAAGTCCTCAAAAACTGACCTATCTGCACTTACTTGGACAGGCTCACCACTGGATGACCAAGTTTCTGAGGTCCATGTGCTTGTCTCCCAGAGATAAAAGGTTCCATCACTAGGAAAATAAATTTTCAAATGAAAATTGCAGATACACATTGTGAAATTGAGAAAGGAACTTTTTCCTAGGTGCAAGAGCCATACAATTTTGCAGAGAAAAAATAATCTCCAGTTGGTGACCATTTCAACATTGATATGGCCCCAAAACCACGCCGAATAGGTGTACCAGTGCCTACGAACACAGGATCACTTTTAGAGGAACAGCAAATCTTAGAACATGAATCACCTATTTCAAAGCATCTATTAACAAGAAAGATAATTCAAAAAGGAAATATAGCATGACCATGTTCAGGAATTAGAGCAAGCAGCTTCCAGTCAAAAACATGGCCTAAGTCTTGAGAACAGAAGAGAGAAACCTACATATTACTTGTTTAAAGTAAGCAAACAGATTACCACAACATGAGAAGGCAGCTAAATTGCGACTACCACGGCGAATCTTATCAAAAGAAGACCAGCAAACCAAGTGATTTTAAAGACCAAAATAGAATGATGAAGAGATTTTTTAGAAAGGCCAGAATCATGTAATATTCAGTCAGATTTACATAGAAAGGCTCACAGAATTTGTGCAAGACTTTACAAAGAACAGGTTATCTTTAGGCTGTCACTGTATTGATATGAGCAAATAGCAAAATGGCATAGTATCACCTCATTTCAATTAAAAAGCACAACTACAAACTTCCTCAGCCAGAAAAAGAAGAAATTACCTTGAGCAATATCCCAGATGATAAAGGACGAGCTCTCAGATGATGCAGACACCAAATTTGTGAGTAAATGTCGAGGAAAAACCGTTCTTAGTGACAAAATCTTTTTGGAACAGTACTAAATAATAATTTAAACTCATACACCATAACTGAAAAAAACACTTGTCTATTCTGTTTTAGGACATGAAGAACAAGCACAGAAGCACAGGCAGCCATCAGCAAATCAGAAGTATATGTGTGTACAAAACTTTTACAAATCAAGCCTCAGAAACCAATCAAATATACCAAAAAAAATGTAGCCTTGGAGTCAAGCCCAACGCCTCCATCCCCAAGCCCGTCTACCTAAGGTCATGAGAACTGGCCCAAACAACGAGACCAATGTTTCCTACCAAGATATAACTTAACCTTCTTCTCAATAAAACGAAAACCATAAAAAACTCTCAGGAGAACCACACTGAGCAGGTCCAATATCTGATTTGGCTCACAGTACTGCTTAAATATTGAGGCACCATTATCATAAACCAGGAGGAAAAATTTTATCACTAATAGGATTTTTAGACCACGGTTTTTTAGAACTGACAAAAAAACCCCTTAAATGAATTACAAACAAAAACAAATAATAATTACATAAATAAGATTAGAAAGCAAAACAACAATCAAAGGATATCTTCCATTGGGGCTCCATGATAATGATGTGACCGTTTCACCATTAGGACTTCGAAGAAAATCTACCATAGCCCAGCGGATCCCAGAGCCTCTAGCAGGAGTGACCAAGAAAGAAGCTGACCCAGATCTTAGAGAAGCTGAATTTCCAGGATAAGAAGCAGACCAAATACATACACCACCCCTGAACGAGGAAACAACATTTGCTTCATGGAAACCATAGATAATATGAACAAAAACTATTCCAAAGACGATAAATAAATTTATAACAAATGACCCCCTTGAAGGAAATATGCTTTAATGCACTCACTTGCATGCTACAGCCAGTGTTCTGCCACCATTTGGCCTCCAGTCAAGCATTTGAACCCCCCTTTGAGATTCACTAGACAAGATACACGGATCTCTGCAATCTGAAAATGCATATTACAGCCTAACCAATAATAACAAAATAATGAACTACAACTATATTCAGGAAACAAAAGATAGAAGAGGAAGGAAAAATAAGTACTAGAGAGATAGTTTTGATAACCCACTGACCTAAATCATCAAAATCATGCACGGATACTTGATTAGGACCAGATATAAAAGCCAAAATGTGCTTATGTTGGTGCCAGCTTATAGCGTGAACAGAAATCTTTGACTGTAGCTTCACCTGAAAGCATGAAGAAATATTCTATAAAGACAATAAAAAAGAAAGGACCCGCAATAGAGTGTTTATTTACCATTATTCCATTAACCTGACCAGATAACATAATCAAGGATTTCTGTTATAAATTAAAAATTCAGCCAAACTACCACAATAAGGATCTGTTGAGCTTGTAAAGTAACAATACCGACAACAAAACCCACAAAGGAATTATAATACTGCAAAATAAAGGACCAAAATGTCACTAAAAGATCTTTAGTTCTACCATGCCCTTCCCTATTTAAGGATTTACTTGCAGGACCAAGCATAAATATTTCTAGTCCCATATAAAAAAATGAAGTGCAGCAGGTCAATGGATTTCTAGTCCCATATAAAAAAATTCCTGAACAGATAACGTAACTAGGTTTCAGCATTTTTTCAGGGTGCTATTTGGAATGTTGCTAGAAAGATATAATTTATGATCATTTCACCAGCTAATGGCATACATTTCTTACATGTTTCGCTTATCCCAATGTACTACTTATAATCTTGTGAGCATGATGCAGCATTACTGGATGACAAGTAACCGATATCAAGCAAAATTCACATCCGCAAAATTCATATCCCATGTGATTCAGAAGCAGCAACTCAGGTGGTGGAAAGAAGCAACTCACAGGCTCTCTAGTGATCCTTGTTATAGCTGACAGACACTTCAACAAAGAACCTTTAACTCCACCAAGTCCATCGGAACTGGGAACCACATCACGGTTTCCATCATCATAAGGTATGTCAGTGTTCACCAAGAGCGCATTTGGTTCAAAAGGTATCGGACTGAAGACCGTTCCCTGTCAAAACAGTTCAAAAGTGTGAGTACTTAATAGGTCATAATGCAAAACCATGATGCATAGAGTGACTTAAGAATTAAAATAGAACAATTATCGGACTGATGCATTGATGCAAGTGACGCAGATTAGAACAATCATCGTACTCAAAAGGCCAACATAGATCAAAGATATCTGAACATTGAAATGGCGACCAAATAACACTTGGGCTATAGAAAACCACGTAAACGCCAACGAGAACGGCTAACAGATGCATCTAGAAATAGCTAAAAACGAAAGCCCAACGAATAATGCATTGAAACAAGTAACCTAGACGACCGGAATTGTTTGCTTACCAGCAGTTTCCCGTACGCGTCCTTGGCGTGGGAGTCGGAGAGGCTATCCGCGACCACTGTCGAATCAATTTTGGATCACAAGCAGGGGGAAACCAATAACAGATATTCACGTCATCGAGAAAATGTGGGAATCGTCGAGTACACAGAATAAGTCAACTGGCTTACCCATTTCCCGGCGGATCTCACAGACGGTGAGCGATCCCGGCGGTGGGAAGCTCGGCATCTCTTCTCTTCCGCCCTTTTCCTTTTCCCGATGAGGAACCTCAACGATCGGCTTCGTCGGAGGAGGACTAGATGATTTGAGTGTGGGAAAGAAGAGGGTCGACGCGAGGGAAAAGGTTTCCACTGGCGGGCGGCAAAATACGGATGCCCAAAATCCTGCGTCAAAAATTAAAAACGTGAATTCTTTGCCAGTGGAAACCCACTATTCCGCCATATTCATGAATACTGGTTAACTGATTCAGAAAATCCGTGGAGCGTGTTTTTCATTGTTTTAATAACTTACAATGTTTTAAAACCGATTTTTAAATTACAAATTTTAGATTTATATCACCAACAACGGGTTGATAAGGTCGGATGTTTATTGAATGCTTCGAATTGGACAAATCCAGTAAAGTGCATTGAAGGTGAGGGCGACTTGTGGGTTCCCTTTGTAAGAGGGATAGACAGTTTGGGCCTTATAAATATTCTAAAATCAAGTAAAACTTGAATGAAAAGTTTGACAACCCTGTCCACTTTTTAGAACGATGATGGCATTTAATTGTTTGACTAGAGGCATGGAAAATGTTTACATTGTACACAACAAGGGGCTCATGCAACTGAAATACGATCCACTGTATTTTAAACATTCAAATAATTTCAGGTTTTGCCAATAAACGGTTGTTGATCAACTTTGCCGGACGATTGAATTTAATATGTTGGAGTTGAAGGAAGTCAATAGTTTAAAACCCATTATTTGTTTTTTGCATGGATTAGCGATAAATTGCGCAAACTGGATGTACCTTAAAATGTAGAACGACGTGAAATGAACAAACTAAAGTGACCGAAGCAGTGATGAAGCCATAAGAAGGCACCGATCTACAAAATCTCGGTGATGCTTTAAATTAATGGGTTTTCCGAGTGAGTCTTCTTGGGAGCGTTTCATGGCATCAAATTTTGATTGTAGAATTAAAACTCCACTTCAAGCTGGAAATGGAATGAAAAGTATGGTTTCACCGAAAGCTTTCAAAACTTGTGCCTCGGACAGAGATAAAATATAAAAAATAATAAATTTTTGAAAGTAAGATAGAAAAAATGGCCAACATGTCATCTATAAGTTTAGTTTTTTGAAATCACCCATGGTCAAGACGTCCAATAACGGATGGCATCATCAAGCATCAAGTGACAAATAATACATTCGTTCACTATAGGAAAAAGATTACCATACACCAAAATGCAAAAGAAAAGAAAAATAAAAAAGGTGGTAGGCAGAATCCTTCTTGTAACATGATTTATACTGTTCACTAAATCCACGAGTTAGCTCCATTTTTGCATATATTTTGTCCATTGTGCACTTTCTCATCCTTCCTTTTCTAATAAAGACCTCTGAAAATGTATTGAGAATTGAATTTCCTAAGAAAGCAGTTTACTGGGAGAACTTGGAAAGACGTACATATGCAAGGCCCGAAACGTTGACCACCTCATTTTCGTATTCAATGAATAATTAGAACAGCAGTAAATGCGATCGCGACACAGCATCGAATATTTACTTTGTGACAGCCAGATAGGCAGATACGTATATGTGGAATTCAGACCTGGATCCAGATCCAATTTTAAGCGTACATGGGCAATCGGTTCAAATAAGCGGGCTGAATTTATTCACGAGCTCAGGTAAATGAAAACCCAACGTCTGGATCCAAGTAGAAGAATATCGTATTCGTGGGTATTTAATGGTCCAATGAGCATGTAGGGAGAGTCCAGCCCGACGTGATACTTCGTAATAAAATGTAAAATAACTTTTACATGTTTTTAGTTTCTTTTGGATAGATTCTATCGATATCTCACTTCTTTGTTATTGTTGTTATTATATATATGACAATTTGTTCGTCTTGTGTTCGGTCCGGGTCCTAGTGTCTCCCCAGGCTCTGAGGCTTGGTGGTGCCACCTGGCTGAGTTGGGTGGTAGCTTGGTTGTCTGGATCTCTACTATCCAGAAGTTCAGAATTTATAGAGAGAGAGAGAGAGATAGTGAGACGAGGGAGACGAGGAGAAGGGAAGGAAGGAATCAGAGGCTATAAAGTTGGAGGGATCAATTCCTTTCTGTCTTTATTCGAAGAGTTCATCTGTTTATTCCCCTTGTTTTGGGGATCGCATGGCCTCGAGTCATACTTGGTGGGATTTCTAGCTCCCGTTTTTGCAGCGTAAGTATCACGATGATCTGTTCTTTCGTTTATCATGCGATATATTGGATGCCCAATTCGGAACACCGACTATCTCTCCTGAGTTCTTGATTTCGTGTTCTTGCTTTTCACTCCTCTTGCGTTTTGCTTTACTGAAAATTTCGGAAGGCTTGTCTAATTTTCGGCCGCTTCTGTGAAAAATGGGTTCTGAAAAAAATCAAGTGAAGTGGCAGATTTTTAATCGTGAAGAACTTAAGTGATTTGTCTACATAGTGTGTTTCTTATTTGCTGTTGCCACGAGAGCGTAAAGGTGTATAATTTTTATCTGCTACTGTCTATGTTTTCTTCTTTATAATTGGGAGGAGTTTTTTTTCCCTCCATGATCATGTATATGCTTCCTATTTCTAAATCTGACGAATTTTTACGACACGTACATACATTGGTATGCACGTATTCAGGATCTTTTTGTTTATCGTTAGAAGAGAAATTATATTTTTTTATTCGTTCTTCCCTTTTCTCCTTCCCGCAACCTTCATCTTTCTTTGCTCAACTGCTGGGTCTCTCAGGGCTCTCTCTCTGTCTCTGTGGAGGGCCTCCGGCCAGCAACGGTCGACTGTCATCAGCAGCAGCGCCATGGGGAAGATGGTTCCGCCGTTGAGCTTCTCCATGTTGCTCTCTATTTTCCCTTTACGACTGACACACTCTGTCTCACTCTCTCTAGTTACCGCGTACTTGCTTGCTGTTTTGGGTTGTGTGTCTTGGAGTTCTATTATTGTTAGGCATGTGAAATATGGGGAATTGATGGTTGCACATAAATTGTTTGTTGAAATGCCCCAGAAGGATGTGGTGTTGTGGAACTTGTTGATTGTGGCCTGTGGGCCACCTGAAAGCAAGGATATGAATTCTGCGGCGGCATTATGAATGCGTGTGAGCTTTTTAATAAGGAACTTGCCTAGTTTTTTGGTCAGCCAAAGTTTTGGATTCCAGCAGTTTTCCGCTACCTTCTTCACATCGCAGCTCAGCGAATTAGTTCACGCTTCTAGCTATTCATGCTCCAGTACTAAGCTGCTTCAACGTGCAAACAGAGACTTTAAAAGTTAGACACCTGATTATATCTTTTTTTTGTGTGTGCTTCCAACTCATAGTCATGTTTTGAAGGTTTTGTGTGTGACCTTAACTATGAGTCTGGTACTGTTGAGGGTTGAACTTTATGTGCTACAATAAATAACTGAGAAAATTAGCTCGTAGCTCTTATATCTGTCTGCATTTATACCTTAATAAGAGTTTGGAGGAAGCTTTAAAGTCTGCACACTAGTTGAATGCCGCACAGTCTATCTTCATGGTAATGAACAGTATGGTCTGCAATCTGCGTTGAGGCATGGGACAACTAGTATTGCATACTTGGCAGGATGTACTTGTCTCTTCCAATTTTCCTTTCTGTTTAATCCCAAACGTTGACAAAAATGTCTACGACTATCTTATGGACAATTTAGGCACTAAAAGGTGTTTTAACTGAGCATAGCCTTATAGCCCATGGAGGGAAACATGTTGAAAATTTGCAATTATTCTCAGGTCATAGCTGGTTACTGTGACATGTCTGGTCTAATATGCATATACAATTATTTATTTCCTTTTGGTTGCTCCTTTTCTTGTCTAATTTGTCTGATTTTTGTTCAAGTGTGATAAATAGAGCAATTAGTTTAACTAGAACATTTTCATGACTTTGTGAAAACTGTAATTTGGGTGACAGAATCCATGATTAACAAGGCATGTAAAGACTGAGTGATAAATTATCTAACTAAAGAAGGAAAAAGAATTCTTACTCTTTCTGAATAAAATGCATAGACATATATAAATTAAATGTTGTCATATTCATAACAACATGATTTTTTCATTATTTTTTTATTGATATCATATATTTTACTAATTTGATGTTGAAGCTTACACTTTAATACCTCGAGGCTTCCATCTCATTTTATGATGGGCTCTGTGCTTAACTTTCCTGAATGCCTCTAACAACATTGAGAGAGAGAGAGTCCTTATGGACAATCATAACAGCTTTGCCTCAATGCCTCTAACAACGTAGAGAGAGAGAGAGAGAGTCCTTACGGACAATCATAACCTTCTGGTTTTCAGAAATGACAAGTTAGGTTGTAAGCATCACCCATTTGGTCTTCTTTTCCTTTTCATTTGGATGTGTGAATATTAAGATGACAATTATGCACATTTATAGCAATCATGTATTGATTTGCCAACTGGATTTTCATGTCGATATCAAAATGATTCCTCCAAGGCCCAAGCAAGTCACTATTTGCAGATGAGTAGTTTTTGATTTTGTGGTTGTCGTTGTTGGTGCTGATTGTTGTAAAAAATTGACTATTGCAGTTATTTACTCTTTCTTTTCATGAATTTTAATAGTTGGACCTCTTTAAGTAAGCATGCTGTGAATTCATCACTGAACCTACAAAGAAAGTCTCTACTAGCGGTGCTAATATCAATAATCATCTCAGGAAAGCAGGAAACGATTAGAAAGTAAACGAAATTAAAAGAAAATAATCGAGACAAGAAATTTGAGGAAAAAAACTAAGGAACTCATATTATATCAAACCTGTGGACTATTTATTACGATACAATCTCCACCTATTTATGTAAGAAGAAGATATAATGTAGAAAGATAGTCTTAAAATATTGATTGTGAATAGTAAGGTATATTATTATCCTTATAATCTCCTAACAATTAACAAAAACAAAAAAATATCATAATATGGAGAAGTAATACTAAATCTAGTAAAGTAATTTTTAAATAAATTCAAAATATCTATCCAGCTATCATATGCTTTGATCTCCTGCATCTAAGTCGAATACATCCTTGCGTTTGAAAGAAATTTTGTCAAGTTATTTTGTGTTTGGCCAGTCACTGACTTACATCTGATTACAGTGTATCTGTGCTCATTTACTACTTCATTTATCTGGAATCATCCGTAACTTATTTGATGGCCTGAATGAATTCCTGCAGTTGTTGTGAACTTTTTCTCCTTTGGTTGTAACTAACTGGTTCTGTTAGTTGCGTATGACTTCTAAGGCTGAAATTGATGCTTTTTTGTCTAGTTGTGTGGGGGGTACCTTGCTGTTTCCTTTATCCAGTGATCTAGGCATGTGGTTGGATACAACGAGAAGGCAATTATGTCGACTACACAAAGAGATAGCTCAAGCAATCCTTCAACTTCATACACTTTCAACCGGATCCGGCATCGTAGGCGTTCAAATGAGGTTAGCTATAATACTCACTATGTGCTTGTCTATTTTTGCTTTTTTCTCTTTTATTTTATTGGTTTAAGAATGTTAAGATTTTGCCTCAAGGGGCATAGCGTAGCTGGTCGAGCTAGGGGCCTGTATAAAGGCAGGTCTCTAGTTCGATTCCCATGGGCGTTATGTTCTTGTGTCTTAAGGCGGTAGGACGCGGTGTCCAAGTTGAAGGGTGCACCGTTGCTATCGCTGACACCGACGCAGCTCAGGACCCCGGAGGCAGGGGGAATGGGGGGGCCTTCGGGCCTTTTTCGGGCAGTGGGATTAATACCTCTCGTTCACCCGGAAGAATGTTAAGGTTTTAAATTCTGCCATATTTAATATGTTCTGTTGTACTGACGTGCACCTCAGTTCATCAATTTTTGTGAACATGTATCAGTTCTTTGTAGCAGTCGAACAGTTTATGTTGCTACCCTTTTGGTCCCTTTGGTTTTTTGAGTTGCTCTTACAACTTAGTGTGATCCACTTTGGAAACATTATTTGTATAACAAATGATCAACTTGCTAGATTAATTGACAATCAGTTCCTTAAATTTGTGGATGTGCTATTTACTATCTTGTATCATATGAAAGCACCTTGGCATTTCTGGTGGTTTTGTAATTTGTGAGGCTTCATTGATTATATGCTGTCTGTAATCCATATGTGCACCATTTGTTAATGTTACTAAAAGTGGTTGTTTCCAATATAATTCTTATAATCAGTTGGTTAATTCAGGTCATCCATGAGGCAGACAAAGCAAGTGGAGGCCATTTGCTTGTTGATGACCAAAACAAGTATAAGTCCATGCGAACACGTGCATGGTCAACTGTCTGGATGCTTGGAGGATTTGCTTTGATCATTTATATGGGACATCTCTATATTTGGGCAATGATCATAGCCATCCAAATCTTTATGGTAAGGGAAGTTTTCAACTTAGCAAGAAAGGCTCGTGAAGATAGAGATCTTCCTGGATTTAGGATTCTGAATTGGTAAGTACTTTGTCTTCTGTATGGATTTTAAAATTACCTTTTATTTACTTGTTTGTTATGAACATCAACTATATGTTAAGGTGTTTGATGTGCTGGTTCACCCTCTAATAGGATTGCTTCTGCATATGAAATGTATCTTCTTGTTTTCTCTTTTTCAGGCATTTCTTTTTCACAACAATGATATTTGTCTATGGCTATTTTCTTCGGCGGCAGCTGGTGAACACTGTACTCTCAGATAAATTCTTATATCGGCTCGTGAGCAGCTTTATCAAATATCAGCTGTTTATATGCTATTTCTTGTACATCTCAGGCAGGTTATTCTACTCTCCTGTAGTTAAGTTTGACCATATAGATGGAGTTTCATACTCTTTTTTTTTTTTTTTGGATTTTCCTCCTTTCTTTGTTTCTCTGAATGTGTCTCACGTTTCAGACATTTTGAATCAGCAGACATTCCACAAGGTCAATGCTAATTTTGTATAGATGAACGTATGTGTAGACAATTAACCTGTTGTTCTATATGCTTTTGAACACATGATGTTCCTAAACAATGATGCACATGGGTGCTGTTTATGATAAGAAGTCTGCCATTCTGCTTCAGCCCTTAAGATGTGCTGCCTTAAAATGCTTCCTATCTTCATGATGTTTTTCTCCATAATGTTTTCAGGCTTTGTATGGTTCATACTTACTCTAAAGATGAAGATGTACAAGTATCAGTTTGGCCAGTTTGCTTGGACGCACATGATTCTGCTTGTTGTGTTCACCCAATCTGCATTTACTGTAGCAAACATATTTGAAGGGATTTTCTGGTAATTTACTTTTTTGAACCTATTCTTTGTCTGAATTCTGCCATTTGGAACCTCCTTTATTAATTTGAAATTTTATGTTTCCCCTAGAGCATCTTTTAGAATTTCAGTTTTTGTGTAGTTATTTTATCTTCTTTACATCATAGACAGCCATATCGAGCGCCTCTTTCAAGTGGAATGATTGTATAATTTATAAAATTTTTCTATGTCATAAGTTATTTTGGATCAAATGTTGTATTCCTTCTGAATTTAGTTGTTTAGTTTGGATCTGGATGGATAATCTCCATTTGGAATGGAAGTTTTGGGGAGTATGTATTGGCAATTTTTTTCCCAAATAGGTGGTGACTTGGAGGTCAAAATGTGAGCTAGCTGAACTGGTGGGAGACTCAGAACAGAGGGAAACGTTATTCTGGATCAGATGTTGTATTTCTTCTGAATTTAGTTCTTTATTTTGGATAGACAACCTTCATTTGGAATGGAAATTCGTGGGAGTACTTATTAGCAATTCTTTGCCCAAATATGTTGTGACTTGGATGTCAAACTTTGAGCTGGCAAAACTGGTGGATTTTACTAAACAGGCCATTGTGGTTTGTGTGCATGAAGATTCTATTTGACTAAGTCCTACCTTTTGCTTCTTTATGATGGATGTGATTGAAGATATGATGCCTGATTGCTATTTGGGAATTTCTGTTCTAGCTAACAGTAAAGTCTTTTAGGACATGACCAGGATCGATGCCCTATGAAGCAGCAAAGAGATGGATGGCATTGCATTTCATATTCCAGCTGCTGAAAGTAACCCATGATATTCTACCTTGGATAGCATAAAGCGATCCTGATCATGAACAGCATGTTCGTCTACATTCTGGTTGTGCATTGGCATTTTGGGGGCCTATCTTCTATCTTCTATGTTCATGTCAATTGATTGTTTTCTTGTTATTTGTGTTTTCCTTTTCATTTGAGGGGCTTTTTTGGAAATACTTCTGAAGCATTGGTTGGAGTATTTTACTTGATAAATTTTCTCTGTAAAGCTATTACTTTCTGCTATACTGGATTATATTTGTTAGTTGTTTTTGCTATTGCTTGATTTCAGTGAATCCCTGAATCCGGGTTCCATTTTCTGCAGGTTTCTTCTGCCTGCGTTTCTTATTGTTATTAATGACATTGCTGCTTATATTTTTGGCTTCTTCTTTGGCCGAACACCTTTGATCAAGTTATCTCCGAAGAAAACTTGGGAAGGCTTCATTGGGGCATCTGTTACAACCATAATATCAGCATTCTTGGTGAGCTTCTCCTGTTCATTGTCACTGTTAACTTGGTTTCGAAATGCTGAGGTTTATGCATACCTCTTTAAGAGTGAAAAGCATATTGTAATTTTTGAAGGCCTCCAGTTAGCAGCCATCTGATAATGTTACCGAAAAAGAAAAATTATATACTTGTGACATGCACATGAGACTGCTCGATTGATTGCTTTCATGATGACACTTCATTGAAAGATGGTTAAGATAATGGCATATACATATATCAAGCTGAGGCACAATAGGAGGTTTTCCATTATGCTAATGCATTTCCATGTTTTTGTGTAGTTAGCAAACTTTTTGGGACGTTTCCAATGGCTAACATGTCCAAGGAAGGCAAGTGCTCATTATTTTTAATTTAAGTTTCTTGAAAGACCGTTCTTACTAATGATAACAATATTTGCAGGATCTATCTACAGGGTGGCTCCATTGTGATCCTGGTCCTTTGTTCAAGCCTAAATGTTACTCCCTTGGGATGTTGCCTTCCTGGGTGAGTGACCAAAAGTTCTGTAGACTTCTTCTGTATTACCTTCGTCTTTGGTTCTATTCATGATTCATGAAGCAACTGAAAATTTCCAGTGGAGGTGGTAAATGATTGCACCTGTTGATTTTATTAATATTTTTCATGGTCAGTTCATTATCACATCAAGAAGTGGTCCTAGTAATTTTATATTGGTTGATTACTATATTGTTCCATAAGGTGTTTGATATCGTTGCAATGATGAGGCTGGTCTGCGTCAATTCGATATGAGTTGGTTTATGTGTGCCACATGTTTGCTTTGATGTATTATAGTTGTCCATGACTACGAGTACTACTTTCTCGTTACTTCTTTCTAGAGGGACCTTGCTGGTGGTTTTCATGCATCTGTTGGTCATCGTCCCCTATTCATGGATTTCTTATTCGATGCTGTGTTAACACTGGGTCCTATCATTGTGTGCCTCTTCCCTGTGATTATATGACCTTGTTATCTAAAAGGATGCTTGCTTTTGATGCTAAGCACCATATAATTTATTCTCTTTCCTAATTTCCCCAGTTCCCTTGGAAAGAGATCACAGTTTTGCCTGTTCAGTGGCATGCTTTAGCACTTGGACTATTTGCATCGAGCATAGCACCTTTTGGTGGTTTTTTCGCAAGTGGCTTCAAAAGGGCCTTTAAGATCAAGGTTTTCTTTCGCATCCCGTCCAATTGAACTTTAAATACCATTCGTATCATGAGTTATGTGAAACCTTTAAATAAATTTGTCTCTTGTTGCAGGACTTTGGTGACAGCATACCTGGGCATGGTGGCATGACTGATCGCATGGATTGTCAGGTGGTCATTTATCGTTAATTGTTAATCACACTGCTGCCAAGTGCCAAACTCTTATACTTTTACCTAATTAATGTTTGCTTATTTTTTTCTTGAAATCCCCGCAGATGGTGATGGCTGTATTCTCTTACATCTATTATCAGTCATTCATTGTGCCTCATAACGACACCGTTGACACTATCCTTCAACAGGTACGTGCATTAGAATGGATTGTAGACAACTGTTTTGGATACTGATTGGTGCCTTCAGTCTTAGAATGCAAACTGTTGCTCTGTGCACGTGCATTAGAATGGATTGTAGATAACTGTTTTTTATACCAATTGGTGCCTTCAGTCTTAGAATGCTAACTGTTGCTCTGTTCTCCAGATCTTGGGTAACCTATCAATCGAGGATCAAATCGACCTATATAGGCAGCTTGGTGATAGACTGATGGCGTCGCATCTCAATAGCTCTTGAAGCTTACCCCTGTAACATAAATACTTGTTTTGTATAGGCGGTTTCTGTCCATGTCCTGTTCCCGACATTTCTTGTTTCTCCTTATTTGGAAAAGTTGGGCAGCTTTAGTTAAGTTTGATTTTGTTTTTCTGCTCTGAAGAACATGGTTCAGTGAACGTTCACCTCTCTCTCTCGATTGAGATGGAAGTGGTTTTGCGTCTTCACATTTACTCGATTGTTTCAAGTCTCCTATCGTTGAGAACTATGCGCTCTGCTTCAAAGTGGCCACAATGTCAATGAGGCAACAAGAATGATAAATCCGTCGATGGCCATAATCACGAACCTTTGTCTACGGATTTTTTCTTCGATAAGCGAAAGCTTGTGAACGATCTTGATCTTTTTCCATATCAATATTGCTAGAGTCAGAAAGGACAAATAAAAATTGCAAACTAAAAACAATAAATGAGAGCCTCGAGATGCTTCTCCCGGTAGTATGTTGCCGGCGTCCCTTTGATCGAGCCAATTCAACTCCCTGTTGGAGACTCAAACGGCTTGTTGAATTGTGCTCTGCCTGTATCATCTTCTTAAACACGCTGAGTCGATTGCCTGCGTAACAAGACTGAGATAACTACGCAGTGAAATACTCGTCCCTACACGGATGAGAAAAATCTCAGAAATGTTTTCCGCGTTTGACATTCAGTTGGAACTTGGAAGTCAATGACGCCGACTGAAAATCCAGATTTTCTGCGAATCCAATCTTTTTGCACCCTCGATTTTTGGAGTAACAAGCACTCCCAAAGAGTTCTCTCCAACTGCCCCTGGATTCAACACGGAAATTTTTAGGTTGAGGAAGGTCGGGATTGTAATACCTGCCTTTCAATTGTATGATCGTGTAATTTGCGCAACGTCAGCATGCCTTTTGAAAAGGAAAAAGAAGGCATTTTCCCCACCAAGCTGGCGGCAACCCATGTCACAATGACATGAAAATGGCTTACTTAATTGCGGTTCAAGTTTAAAGTGCTTTAAAAGGACCAACTATGGAAGCGCTTTTTTCTACTTTTTTTTTTTGTTTTTAGTATAAAAAGCAGAAAATCATCCAAAAGGTTGAGGGTTCATTTCAACTTCATCCATGACGTGGGAGATCGACATGTTCCACCTGCCTTGTTATTGACAAATCCATCCCCCTTATTGGCACTTATAAGACAAGTTTATCAAGTTGCCGCTTTAACCATGACTAACAACCTCATGCACCTACGAGCATGAATCTGTGACATATTGGTTCACTCAATTTTTTATTTTCTCCAAAAAACTTGCATCATTTCATTAGAAAGAAAAGAAAAATAATTGATAAGTTTAACCTCAAGTTCTAAGTTAGAAACTGAAACAAAAGATAAAGGATAGAATTGCTAATTATTTACAAACTCGGAAATGAATTTGGCATCAACCCACAGATTAGTTTCAAACTTCCAAAAGATTAGGATGGCAGTACCAAGCAGAAGTCAATGCCCGACAAGAGGCACGTCTCTGTAGCATAAGACAAAGCAACCGCGAATTAATTTTCCCTTAGACACAAAAAGGCTCATAAACCATTCAATGGTGGAAACAAAATTCTGCCATAGATCAAATTTGCCAGTCAAATGGGAAACACAGGAACTCTGGACCAGAGAACCCCATCTAAGACGTGGCTACACATACATTTCAAGCCATCAATAAAAATGTTACTCAACTTGTGAGAAGCAAAGATATCCGAAAGAGTTGAATATCTAAACCCCTCAAAGATCGCCATCATTCTTTTGTACCTTTGAACCAAGATCTAAATCACAGCCGAGATTTCCTTGCCTTCTTCTAGCTTGCTGTTTTTCCCCAAAATCAGGAAATCCAAAGGAAGCTACTAAATGAACGAAGGACAAGTGACTACTAGGGGACAGGATTCAGAGTGAAGAAGGATCATGTAGAATATTCTATCGCAGGGATCCTCATGGGTCAGCATGGCCAGCAATTTCATCATCACTTGATGCACCATTACTTCCATCAGTCGCCTCATCATCATCGTCACTGCTTTCCTCAACAACTTTGGTGATGTGTTCCTTCTTTGCATATCGCTCACAATACTCTGTCATGACCAGAAGGCACACAGGATGTTGGATAAGCTACTTCAAACTGAATATGCAACAGGGCAAAGAGATGCATAAAGACAAAAAATGATTTAATTGTCAACTGGTTGCCAATGCCAGTTAGATATGATAAGCCAAAGCGGATAGCAACAAGAAGCCGTTTCATGTGTTCATCTATCTTAATGTGGTGCAGTTTGACAGCTTTGATACTTAACTGCCTTATAAATGACAAAACGTGAAAACACAGAGCGGCATATTCAAATTTGTTACTTGTTAGGCAAGAAGAAAAGTGCTGAACACGAGAAGAAATTGTGAATTACGATTCAGAAAGAATGAATAGAAAGAAAATTAAGTACTTGTCTTGGCAGCTCTACAACATAACCTTGACATGAAACACAGACTACAAAGCGAAGATTGCCAAAACCATATTTGCCATGTAAACATAAAGTGTATCCTACTTTTCTCAGAGATAATTCCACAACAAGGATTTAAGTGGCTGGATAAAGGTGTCGACATGTGTTCATATTCCAGAACATGTGGGCCAGATCCAGGCGGGCGCCCCAGTCAAGCAGGATATTTTAATACATACTTATCCAATTCATTGCTCAGAGCAAAAAAATGTTCCTCATGCAGGATTTAGCTTGGAAGGAACGTAAAGCAAATCATAAAGTTGATTCTATAAAGAAAAAACCTGAATTTTGTGGAGGGTTGGGCACGGTTATACACCACCAGTTGGTGGATCATTTGCGTATCACGAAATGATATCATGTTTAGACTTTAGAGATATTTCGTTGGTTCCTTGCAGAACAGGGTTCTTTTAGAGGTAGGACTATAACCAAACGGTGTTGTGAGGATATTTCTTGTTTCCTCAGTCTGATCTAACTATTAATTGGTGTTTATCTCTTTATCCTTATTGCTACAAGGATATTTCCTGTTTCCTCAGTCTGATCTAACTATTAATTGGTGTTTATCTCTTTATCCTTATTGCTAAAACTTTTTGTTGGAGGATGAATGTTCAATATTCCTGAAACTTCTTCTCCCTCAGAGTTCCTTTCCAGAAGATCAGATAGCTAATTTCAGTAATTGAAGCTCTGGATAGAGCTTTATCTTAGACAGAGAATACACGTTCGTAGACCCCACATTTCAACAGTTGTTTCTTATCTTTTAAACATATATGCACTTCTTCAGTATTGAACGTATACCTGCCCTTGTCTTTTGAGCACTGCAATTAAATAAAACAATTATTTTTTGTTTAATATTCATTGGAGCATCCACTTTTCTGTTTTTCTCTCTTAATACGACTTCACTTAGGTGGACAGAAGCCCGGTTTCAAGAGCCCCTTGCACAAAGTAACATTCGTGAGAAGACAACTCTTTGAAAGGGCATCAAAGTAAAGAACAAGACAAGGTAATATCAAAACAGAAAATGGGTGATTAGAAGGCATTATAAAGAAGCACAAATGCCATTTTGAAAGGGACAAGGAATTCTGAGATACAACTTTTCTTTTCTTAATATCAGAAATGAGTAAGGATAGGATAACACATGGGATCCCGACCAAAAACATATGAAAAGAAGGAATAAAATGTAAATTGAATAATTAATATGGAAAGACCATAATTGAGGGTTCTTGACTTCAAACCCCAGTTGGTCATCTGTAATGCCTCACTTTAAGAAGTTTAGTTTTGTATTGAAGATTGTAAGAGATCTTCAAAAGACTTAAAAGAGAGTTGCTAAAATAATTGGTTTCCTAGTTCCTAGCCTCTTTAAGGCTGCAAACGAAGCTACCAGCAGGTGGGTTGGGATCCACCAAACCAGGAGCTCAAACCCAGTGTGAGAATGTGTTGGTTTGTTATAGTGGTTGTAGCTCCGATTTAACACTCAGATATAAGGTGGATTTTAACACCCCACTTTGAGAAGTTTAGTCTCATATTGAAGATTGTAATAGATTTTCAAATGACTTAAAAAAGGGGTTGTCAAGTGATTGGTTGTCCTGGTTTCTGTCCTTTTCAGGGCTGAAACCGAAATTGCTATGGGGTGGGGTGGGGTCCACCTAGAAGCCGAGCCTGGTGACATCATCCCCAAGGTTGTAGATGTGCATGTGGGAGCAGTGTGCATGTGTGCAAGTATGCAACAAACACAAAAAAAGTTAACCACAGGTCCACAACACAATGACACAACAAAACCCAAATTTCAATAAAAAAAGAAAAGTGTTTACCTCTTACTTTCTGCTCAAATTGTTGCTTGTCCCGCATCATCAGTGATGCAGCATCACTATTTAATGGATCTGTAGGATTTGGGTAGAGCAACAGCTGAGGTAGAAAGACTTCAAACACATTAAGCAAGTCTGCAACATATCAATTATAGTAAGGTGGCTACATTATAAATTCTAAAATTCTCTCTCTTTCTTGTTTTGGTATGCAACAGAAATCTTAATACTGCACAATATTAAAGCAGAGTCCTATTGTTCTTGTCCAATGCAAAGAACAAAGCACCTAAAAGAATTGTGAAAATCTGCACAGGTCTAGATCTAATTCTTCTGCTTTGGTCAATATTTGGAATTAATGGCAGTCTGGAGACTCTATGACCACCTAAAATCAAACTGACCATTGAAGTCCAAATTACTGTTTGGTCAGAACTCATACTCCGAAAGACCATAAACACTTAGTATGTAATAGCATGTCTCTAAGGACCTAATAAATGGAGGAAAGCACACGGGATTTGGGCTGCAACAAATTGTCTAACTGTCAGCCATCAAGTCTCTGACAATGTCTTTGAGCATTACCAAACATCGGGCTCCAGGTTTGATTGATGACATCCAAGCATACGGAACCAGACCTGCTATCAAAATTCAGAGATCAGCAGAAAAAAAAAGAAAAGCAGCATGATAATGCAAAATAAAATTGGCATCAGCTTCGGCTTACTATGTCATGGTGAGAAACAAAAGCATCTCCCTTGAAAGTAAGATATACAATAACAAAAGAGAGATATATGTGGTTCTGACCAAATATGAAGATTTTGCTCAACAATCAATATGAGAAAAGAAATTTAGCTAGCTTACAGTTAGCCCAAAGACCAACTCAAAACATGAAAGAAGTAAACAGAAAGCTGCACTCACAGCTCATCAACGTTTGGATGGAAAATTTTGTTCAAGAATCCAATTGATGGTGACTTGTATGGGTATGCCTCAGGAAGCTCCACATGGACCTTCCAAAATCCACCTTCATAGGGACCTACGATAGTAATAACACCCAGTCGAATAAGAGGAAGACAACCAACACTAAAAGTAATACCTTTGGCAGATACCAGAATCATGTTATATATAACTGAAAAAGTATACATGCACAAACATAACATGTCAGCCAAAAAGACACGTACCCTCAGTAAATGTGCTCAAAGTTTCATCCTTTTACCGCTTCTTACTAAAATTGCATGTGTGTGTGTGTGTGTGTCTATATATATATATATGTATATATATATATGATTTTGAAACCTGGCACTGTTAACAAAGCATGAGACCTGGCACTGTTAACAAAGCATGAGTACCTTGTTAACAAGAGGTGGGTTTTAAGAGTACAAGAGGTAATACTGTAATTGGTTATGGACATCCATGTAGGTGTATGAACAAATTGTATTAGGGATCAGATGAATACATAGGAAATCAGTTCCAGTCTTCCAGATTGGACTAGATACAGCATAGAAGAGGAAAACTTTGAAATCAAAACCAACTGTCTGGACACCTATGAGTTTGTTATTCTCAGTAACTTACCACTTTGTATATCCTATCTTAAGGGCTTTTTCCATGTACGTGTGAATGGTCAACAAAAATGGACAGCCACCCCCATCGGGGATGCACTAATAGATAATGACCACTTTTAAGTCTGTCCGACGTGTTCAATAATTAATAAGCAGCAGGAATAGCCACATGTTATGGTATTACATAAGTCTTCGTAATTCTACGCTTTAACTGCATGTGAGTTAAAAGAGCATCAAGCCTCATTTTAAAACAGCTATTCCAAATTTTCACTAGGTCCAGGATTAAGTAAATCATGCAGTGTGAATTACACCCTTCTAGCACAAAAAAGACACTAAGAGAAACAAAGGCTATAATTTACAACACACGGTTTCATGATCTCTGAAATAAAAACAAATGAAACTAATCTGAGAACCAGGACCTATCTCTGGGATATGATTCACTTTCAAGATGCCTTGATGGCAAAATGGTAGACTTGCGAGACTGAAAATTGTGTACTAAAGGGAATGGAGGTCTGAGTCCTCTTCAAGGAAAGGCCACTTAGAGGAAGCAATTTTACAGCCCATAAAAGGTACAAGAACCATTTCAGACCTGCGTAGCCCCACTTTTCTTTTGCACCTCAAATTGAATACGGAAAAGAAACTGTTGGGCTAACATCACAACTACTGAAGTTCTTTGAACTGAGGAAATCAAAACGTGCATGAAAGGAAACACTAAATCAGAAGATGTTCATAAGAACTATAATAGATATTGAAAGAGTTTCCTCACAAACACTTTTAACTATGAAATCAGACCAGGTATTAGAATTGTGCTGTGATGATGCTTTGCACTGAAATTCCAAAATCTTAAATGCTTGGGAAAGATAAAAGACAAATCAGGCTGTGGTCATGGTTTGTGTCCTTAAACACACAGACTCTCATTACATTTACCAAATGGACACTCCACTGCAGAAACAAATCCCATTTCACATGAGTAGACAATGTTCCACGCGAAGGAAGTGGAGCCAAAAAATCTAGGAACCAAAAGCAAGATCAGACTTTTAAGTGGAATCAAGAGCAACAAATGAAGAGGAAGAAATGCAGGGAAGCATTTGAAAAGGAAACTAGAATATATAGGTGATTGATGGGGAGACAAGATGCTTATGAAAGAAAATGAAGGAGATACTATAGTCCATACGTGATAAAAAAGTTTAACTAAATAATTAGTAATTGTTTTTATATAGTGTGATTTTAGTAAGATCATATTACAACCAATGCCCTGTAACTAAGCATGTACAAATGAAAATTCGGCTGCAAGTCTGAGAATATAATTCAAACAGGGGAATTATATACAGAGCACCATAACATTACATCTAAGCACGTCCTTTGATTCCAAGATTCAGATACCAACCACCTGATAATCTTTAAAGGTACTCAAGATTAACTACAGCATGCAAGCTTTCTGCAATCAACAAGAATAATTATAAAGGAGAAAAGAAGACTTGAGACCGTACTATCTTTAGGGCCACGAAACTCGACGTTGAATTCACCAATCCCATCGTTGATCGTCTCAACAGCATAATCACTCATCATCCTGAAAAGAAAGAAGAAATCCTAAGCAAAACAAAAGAAAAAGTGATAGATATCAAATCCAACACAGAAAGCGAAAAGCGACGGATCGACTACCAGGGCTACAACAGAAGGTGACATGGAACTGCCGTCAGGAGAAACTTCAGGAAGGAAAATATTAAAACACTAGATTAACCCACAGGATAGACAAATGATCCCCAGCTTCGAACCCAAGTACCGATTAAATATTACATAAACAAACAGACGACAGACATAAATTCTACGCACCCCCTCTCAGCTCCACAAATTGATAAAGAACTATGTCGAGACTTACAATTTCATTACATCCATCTCTCTTCTCTTGCTTGGAGAAGACATTGTTATACTTCCTTGGGTTGGTACCCAACTGCCCAACTGATAAAAATCAAAGAGAAAAACCAAAAGAGAAATATCAGATATCTCAACCACAACGAAAAGCCAAAGAGTCTCAGGAAAAAAAAACAAAAAGCAGTAAGAAGACTTATGAAGATGAAGAACCAAGACAACCAAAACCAACCCACGTGGAAAGGAAAAAAAAAACTAGATCTCTGGACTCCTGCTCGTTGTCAATGGGATCTATCAAGGAAAGGGTAATAAGGACAGGAAAGACGCTGCGTAGGATAAACCGCGTAACTGTTCTGTATGTACGTTTTGTGTGTCTACGAGGTACTTCTGCACCATTCAATGTTCATTTCGGGCGAGAATTAGGATGGGTGGAGCTGTTCTTGATAATTCGTTCTTCTTTTTCAGAGAATGGCCATGAAAGTCATCGGATCTTGAACCGTCCTCAGTATTTTCCGGGGCTCATATGTGCTTCCAGAAAAATACTCTCGCTTCCTCTCTTTCTCTTTCTCTTTCTCTCTCTCTCTCGTTTGATATGCGTGTCCTAGGCCCCAGGAAGTTTCTGTATTTATAATATTGATGAAGTTTTCTGAATTTGTAGATGTCATTCATAAGTTAGTCTCTCCGTTCGTTCGTGTTCCCCTGTAATTTTGTAGGTGTCCTCCGGTCAGGCGGTCACTACTTTGAACTTAAACCTTCACATTTTTCCTCCCACCCCACCCCACCCCCCGCCCCTGGCCTCTCTCTCTCTCTCTCAACATGCGACCTGAGACATGCATTTTAGTGCGGTTTCTTGCCACAATATTTGGACCAGTTTTTGGTGCAGGCCTGTTGTGCATATATAGTTATGTAGCAATTGCTATA